>NC_056734.1:787101170-787401170 GCF_019279795.1 Protopterus annectens
GTTGTTGGTTTGCCAGGGCCGACATTGACCCATCAATCGACATGTATGTGTGTGTGTGTGTGTGTGTGTGTGTGTGTGTGTGTGTGTGTGTGTGTGTGTGTGTGTGTGTGAGGGACAACAGTACAGCATGGGTCAATGTTGTTGTAATGTGCGTGTGTATGTGTTAGCCCTAGGTGTTTGGATTATGTGTGTGTGTCTGCATGCACACAGTTCCACCATGTGGCTGCCATATACGGGAGGTTGTGCGTCAGCCACAGACTGTACCTGCCAGGCTGTACAGATCACCATCTCTGGCCACGGACACAGTACCTGTGCCTGGCAGGGGTGCAACGGACAGTATCGGGTACTAAGCCAGACTGGGTACTATCATCAGAAGCAGAGGGATGTTGACTGGACCTATGTCCCTGTTGGGACTGGCCAGAGCCACGCGCACATGGTCTTCTATGACGGTCTATTGACAACCCAGCTCCAACATTGCTGGGGCTGGTACTGCCACTACGGGAGCGGCTGTGACTTGTGTGTCGTCCGCGACGACTGCCAGCCGATGATGTTGCTGGCATACATCCACGTCGACGTCTCGGCCGTCCTGCACTGTTTTGGCACATGGACATGCCATTGCAGATTACATCTGATGTCTCCCCCCAACGTCTATCAATGACCTCAGTGTAGTGACGCACTGAACCGGCAAGGTCATGGACACTGTCATTGATAGCAGTGTTTTGGTCCATCTGCGCCCTCAGTCCCTGTCTGGTGTACCGTTCCATATGTGCCTGTGCCTGCATTACAGCCCTGAACATACCTGAGGTTGTAAGACCTGTGGGGGAACATCTGCCACCAGGGGCATTACGACCAGCAGTGCTCCCACGAGAACCCCTGGACATCTGCCTATGTGGTACCATTCCAGGAATCTGGGTATGGCTGCTGTGAAGGGATGCATGTGCCATAGATATTATGTGACTGCCATATACGGGAGGTTGTGCGTCAGCCACAGACTGTACCTGCCAGGCTGTACAGATCACCATCTCTGGCCACGGACACAGTACCTGTGCCTGGCAGGGGTGCAATGGACAGTATCGGGTACTAAGCCAGACTGGGTACTATCATCAGAGGCAGAGGGATGTTGACTGGACCTATGTCCCTGCTGGGACTGGCCAGAGCAACGTGCACATGGTCTTCTATGATGGTCTATTGACAACACAGCTCCAACATTGCTGGGGACTGGCCAGAGCCACGCGCACATGGTCTTCTATGACGGTCTATTGACAACCCAGCTCCAACATTGCTGGGGCTGGTACTGCCACTACGGGAGCGGCTGTGACTTGTGTGTCGTCCGCGACGACTGCCAGCTGATGATGTTGCTGGCATAGTGATGCACTGAACCGGCAAGGTCACGGATACTGTCATTGATAGCAGTGTTTTGGTCCATCTGTGCCCTCAGTCCCTGTCTGGTGTACCGTTCCATACGTGCCTGTGCCTGCATTACAGCCCTGAACATACCTGAGGTTGTAAGACCTGTGGGGGCACGTCTGCCACCAGGGGCATTACGACCAGCAGTGCTCCCACGAGAACCCCTGGACATCTGCCTATGTGGTACCATTCCAGGAATCTGGGTATGGCTGCTGTGAAGGGATGCATGTGCCATAGATACCACACTATCCTGGTCAATGCCTACTGTATGCTGTCCCTCAGCTAAGGCCACTGGTGATGAGGGATGTATTGGCAGTATGAATATGCACATAGATGGTGTGCAAAGCTGTGTACTGTTGATTGGCGGACCAACGACAGACCCTGTCAAACCTGCCTGTGCCACAACACATGTTTCATCCTTTCCACTATTTCTGGCAGTGTCTTCAGGTTCCCTGCTGCACTCAACCAACACAACCTCAGCATCTGTGAGATGGAGACAGGAAACACACTTTACAATCTGCACATGATGTTAGCACAAATGCACACATGAGCACATGCACACATGCACACATGAGCACATGAACACATGCATACATGCACACATGAACACATGAACACATGCACACATGCACACATGAACACATGCACACATGCACACATGCACACATGAACACATGAACACATGAACATGAACACATGCGCACATGCACACATGAACACATGCGCACATGAACACATGCACACATGAACACAAATACACTACTCACTAAAGTAGACACACACACACACACACACACACACACACACACACACACACACACCAACAGCAATCCAGAACATACCCATTACTGGTTGATGTTGGAGTACAGTATCACAAGCCAAAGAGTCCTATCACACATGTCAGCATGCAAGATGTGTGTTGCTCAACAGCATACAGTGTGAGTGTAGAGAGTCCTTGTTAATAACAGTATACATGTGTTTGATGCATATGTGTTGTTCAATGATTGGCCTCACCCTGGAACACAATGTGTACATGGACGCAACATTGCTGTGCAAGTATTAAATGCTTTTCAATGTCCTGTGAACCATCACTCACAGGTATACATACCATGGCTGAATGCACACAACTGTCAGGTGTATAGCAATGAATGCTATGTGTTGTACTGTAGTTACTGCAACTGGATGTAGTGTAGTACCATGAGCCATCATCAGGCAGCATCATGTGGTCACTCAAGGTCACTAATGTGTGCCACACTGGCTACATTAACCATTGCACAGGCAGTTGTTACATGGGTATGTAAGGTGTTCAATAGGGAGTATTGCCTAACATGAATGTGTTATTTGTTGAAGAGTTTTACACCGCCCCATGATAGGCCTCTACCCCTCAGGTATTGTATGTGTGCTGTGTGGATGACATTTGGGATACTGGAGTCTGACCTTACAGCAGGTGTCTAAATACACCATGTGTATCATATTAACACGTACTGCGTATGACAAGGTGGTGTATGTTGTGTGCATGTGTATTGACTCTGCCTATACAATGTCCACTACAGTGTACCACAATTGTTTGGGATGCTCTGTGTATAGCATGTGTTTGAGGCAGCTACTCATGTTACTGGGATGTGCATATTCCCACAGAAAACATGCAGAGCATGCATTATGTAAAGGTGTTTTACATGTGTCTATGGCCTACAACTCACCTATGACATGCACATGTTATTTGCTATATTAAATGTAGAATATTCACCGGCATGGGTCTGCTGTCTTGCTGTCACACCAGAGGGACCTACAAGGATATGAGACAGTTTGTCAGTGTCGACAACTGTGGCATTGCTGCTGTGAGCTTGCAATTTTACAGTAGTACAACAGTTGACAGTCACAAGCATACAGATTATTTTCCAAATTATCAGTATTGCACAACACCAAGCTCCACATCTTCTAAATACACAGTACACATCTGATATATGCATGTTCTAACAATTGAGCTAACAGTAGTCTACAGATATGGCATGTTACCTGCACGCTCCGAGTCAACTTGATGGGTGACTCCGGCCTCCATGATGACACATGTCTGTTGTAGTTGTTGTCCAGGAGCCACAGGAGTAGCTCTTCCACTCTGGTGAGGGGCGGATGTGATGCTGCACCATCACCTGTGGCAAGCTGTTGTCTGCGGACATCGGAGGCATGCTGCCGGACATGTCTGATTAAATCACTGCAGTGATGGCGTACCTGCTCATAAGTCCAGTTATGCATGCCTACGTCATTAACCCGATGGACAACATCTTGCCACAGTGCAGTGTGCTCATGTTGGTCCTGGCTGATTTTGGAGAACAGCAGGGTGTGATGTTGTAATAGGGTGGATATAATTATTTCCTCCTCTTCAGGGGAATACGCAGGGTTGTGATGATGAGACATGTCCCTGGAAGACAATAAAACAATTAATGTGAGCAAGTCATGTGGCACAAAACATTCTAAAGTACAGATATCAATGAAATGCCATATATAGCAACCTATTGGCTGTCAGTAGATACACACTTTTAATACCACACATCAGTGCTCAGCCCACAACTGCCTGACAGTGCCTGGCACATTCTATATATTAAACCATGTTCTGCACAGCAACAAAGTGAAACCAGTATGTACGACTATACAACAGCACATGGCATACTGTATGTGACACAATGCACAACCTAGCCACAGAAGGTATATATGAAGCTAATGCATACAGAAATATGTTATCCATTAAAATGATTGTAAAGTACAGTTACAGTACTACCAGTACACCACACTACTTGTTGATAGCAAACCCCTAAGTAACATATGTGCACATTCATCAATATAGGTGGCATACTGCTGTACTACACTATACATGTTGCTAGATATGCACTTATATCCTGTAATACACATACGACCGAGGTCGTGTTACAGGCATACCCACACACACATCAGACATACCTACAAGACACAAAGGTATGGCAACCCAGATGAGCTTTACCTGTGTACCATACAATACTGTGTGTCAGCACTTACAAAACCTTATGTCTGAGGAATGTAATGTGTGAGGACTACAGGTAACAAACAAAACAGTGTTTCCAAGCAATGTGGATGTACACCATACTGTGCTGTTTAGGCCTACAGCTTCAGGTAGTACTACAGTTCATACGGGATTTGTATTCACTAGTGTTAACAATCAATGAGCATACATGTACTGCTTTAGCCTACAATGGCACACTCCAGTCAACACTATGGGACTATGTCACACTGTATACCATACTGCTTTTCCTGCCTAGCAATAGCATGCATATCTTTTGCAGGGATCAGAGCTAGAACACTACATACCATGATATAAACAGTTTCCCACTAGGCTATCACACATATACACAACGTTGACACATTCACCTACACATTCACCATCACACTCAGTCAACCTCATATAGCAATTAATGCAACATGTACATGCGTGTGTGTATTGGGTCCTAGGTAGCTCATAGGCTATTAGGCATAGGGTCTATAGAAGCCTAGCCATACAGTACCCTGCCCTTCAACACCCATGTAATTTAAGTTCATGTGCCCCTGTCATGCAGAGCCACAGAGGTGATTCCCGGATTGTATTTCCTATCTCATATCCATTCATCATGATTATTCATGACGACTGCTAATGAGGACCTTTCTTTGCTATTGATAGGTAGTTAGTTCCAGAGTATGGTATGTGTCTGAGATGAGAATGTACTACTCCAGCATGTTCTGCTTTTTGACATTACAAGGTTTAGATCAGTACAGTGTGTAGCTTGTAGGGATTTTGATCTGTTTACATGGAGCATGTCCAACACCTGTGTGTTTGGCATAGCTTCGTATGTTAGGCAGAGGTTGGCTCTGGGTAGGCGGTATGCGACACAGTTTTACCTGCACGCTCCGAGTCAACTTGCTGGGTGACTCCGGCCTCCATGGTGACACATGTCTGTTGTAGTGGTTGTCTAGGAGCCACCATGCTGAGGAGCAGCTCTTCCACTCTGGTGAGGGGCGGATGTGATGCTGCACCACCACCTGTGGCAAGCTGTTGTCTGTGGACATTGGAGGCATGCTGCCGGACATGTCTGATTAAATCACTGCATTGATGGCGTACCTGCTCATAATTCTGGTTATGCATGCCTACGTCATTAACCTGATGGACAACATCTTGCCACAGTGCAGTACGCTCATGCTGGTCCTGGCTGGTTCTGGAGAACAGCAGGGTGTGATGTTGTAATAGGGTGGATATAATTATTTCCTCCTCTTCAGGGGAATACACAGGGTTGCGATGATGAGACATGTCCCTGGAAGACAATAAAACAATTATTGTGAGCAAGTCATGTGGCACACTTAACATTCTAAAGTACAGATATCAAAGAAATGCCATATATAGCAACCTATTGGCTGTTGGTAGATACACACTTTTAATCTTCGTGGTATCCCCAAAGTCTCAAAACAACCCACTAAAGTGTAGTAGGTTTAAAAACAAGACAGTGTAAGAAACTTCTCTGTGTGGAAGATTTTCAGTCCATATATTTCTAGTTAATCATTGTATATTAATCAGATCAGACAATAGTAGTAGAAGTAGCGAAGTAGTGGTTTATTGTGCTGTAAAACAAAGTATTATTGGTACACATGTTAAATTCACATCCCTTCCCCCATCAGTGTGACATTCGAGCTGGTCCTGCCCTGCCTAGTAGCTGTCAAAATAATATATAGCCCTAATGTACTTTAATGGTACATCTTATTTAACCAAATTATTAAGTAGATTATTAAGTCTGTGATTTTATACAAGGCAATATACTACATGGCTGGAAATATATCAACCTTAGTTCATTTTGCGATCAAAAATTATATATAAATATATACATATACATTTTGCATGTAAAAATCATTTTCTATTTTCATAACCTATTGTTAACAAATATCACTTTCGTCCTTCTAGACTTCTTCAGGTCTGTGTACAAGAACCCTAAAAACCTATATAATTGTATAATTAGTTAGTATTGTTATTACCATCATTTTGAATAAAGTGGAAAAAAAGAGAACCAGAAAAAAATAAAAATAAAAAATATATATGTATGATGATGGAAACAAAATATACACTTAAATTTCAAATGATTTAAAATGGTATTTAAAACCAATTTGTAGAAAAAAAGTAAAATACATTTAGTGACTGTAACACTAAAAAAGTAATTTACAGGGCACAGGGCAATGAATGTGATGCATTCTATGTGGGCAAGACTGTAAATAAACTCAAGCGAAAGATTTCATGTCATCTGCCAGAAATCCGCTCTGGATGTAAAAATAATGCACTAGCCAAACACCTTTCTCTTCAAAAAAGACACACAGGTTTTAAGTTCCAGATCCTGGATCGCATAGACATGGGTGATCTTGAAGGAGAAATCCCGAATATTCTGGAGAAACATGAACTCATGTGGCAATTAAAGCTGAACTCTTTTAGAAAGCCTGGACTAAACTACTACTGTTCAATTAAAAGTGCACTGGAACTTAGAAAATTGCCACATTGTTTACATGACTAATTGTATTTTATTTTATTTTTTTCTACAAATTGGTTTTAAATACCATTATAAATCATTTGAAATTTAAGTGTATATTTTGTTTCCATCATCATACATATATTTTTATTTTGATTTTTTCTGGTTCTCTTTTTTCCACTTTATTCAAAATTATGGTAATAACAATACTAACTAATTATACAATTATATAGGTTTTGGTTCTTGTACACAGATCTGAAGAAGTCTAGGAGGATGAAAGCGATCTTTGTTAACAATAGGTTATGAAAATAGAAACTGTTACATGCAAAATGTATATATATATTATATATAATTTTGATCGCAAAATGAACTAAGGTTGATATATTTCAGCCATGTAGTATATCGCCTTGTATAAATTCACAGACTTAATAATCTACTTAATAATTTGTTAAATAAGATGTACCATTAAAGTACATTAGGCTATATTATTATGACAACTACTAGGTAGCTGGACCAGCTCAATGTCACACTGATGAAGGGATGAATTTATGTGTACCAATAACACTTTGTTTTACAGCACAATAAACCACTCCCATGCCTGATAAAAAGTATATATATATTTAGAAAGCTTGTGAGGAAATTATTACTCTATTTTTGTTTTACTTGGATCGCTTGTCTGTGTACTTAATAAAGAATTTTTGACTGGAAACAGACTGCCTGCCTTGCTTGGATTACTTTTGAATACTTAGTAATGCTGTAGAATTATGTATTTTCTATTATTACTTTTTGACTTGACAAGTTTACGTTCGCTACTTCTACTACTATTGTCTAATCTGATTAATATACAGTGATTAACTAGAAATACATGGACTGAAAATCTTCCACATAGAGAAGTTTCTTACACTGTTTTGTTTTTAGACCCACTACACTTTAGTGGGTTGTTTTGAGACTTTGGGGATACCACGGAGATTACTTGCTTTTTGTTGGTACTTTGGTTTCTGAGACCAAGGTTTTTGTTCCATTAAAGCATCCCTGAATTGGTGTGGAATTCCAGCATTTTAAGACATGGATAATGACAGGCTAAAAGATTTACTAACTGTACCTATCTGGAGTGATACAGAAGCAGATCAGATACAAACGGATACAGAAAATGGACAGAGAAGAATGGGCCTAGAAAATATGAATTCAGAGACTTTTTCTAAACTAGAAAAGCAACTGAAACGCATGCAGGGTCTCTACTGGGAACACATTTATTTACAACAAAGCATAGATAAGAAGAGACTACCCTGGGGACTTAGATTGAACAAAAGACCAATGTAAAAAATATGGATGATTCACTTTCTAAGGAATGGGAAGATATTTTAGAGGATGCCAGCTACAAACTTATTCATCTGCTAGTAAGGAACAACCTTAGTGTGCAGGAAGCTACAAAGGCTGACATCACATCTTTAAAAACAACATTGGAAAATGAGAACCACAATAACCTAGATGCTAAATTTGAGCTACTTAAAGAAAGAGTGAAAGGATATAAGCAGTCCATTAAAGAAAGAAAGATTAATAAAATGAAACGAGATCAACTGGACAAAGATGATCCTGGGATACTTACTAGGAGGTACAATAATAATATCAACAACAACAGGAGAACCAACAACAGACAAGGTTTTAGTTATTGCAGGGGATATAAGGGAAAATATAACCGTGCCAGCAGACCTCAACAGGATTTTCCCCGGGGAGATCCTCGCACAAAACCAGACAGGGGCACAATACAGGACCACCAGGAGACTGCCCCGCCAACATCTCATTCCCCACAATCCCAATCCCCTCTGGCTATCAACACTCCGCAGAAGCCTTTGACATCACAGAAGGATCAGGACAGGAATGTAAGCAACAGCGGCAACCAGAACCGACAGAGAGTTCTACAGGACAAATTACAGGACTACCAGGACAACCGGGACCACATGCAATCCAGCTACCAGTAGCAGCAGCACCATCACAGAGACCAGTTTCTTCAGGAAGACCAATATTGACAGCACAGACATCAACCACCACACCAATACCAAAGCCAGCACCAGAACAAGAACGACGACCACCACCAGAACCCCAGAGCTTGTCCCTCTTACCAGGTCCCCCATACCACAGCCACAGCGAGGAATACTACTACAACCCACCGAGATTCCATAAAGCAGAGGAGGAATTCCAGAGGTCTCATACTCTATCCACAAACTCCCAGGGAGACAGGAGAACCAAACAGTGGACAGGGGTGAGGGAAATACAATACCTGGGCAATCCCGACTGGAACCCCGACTACAACCCAGGTCCCAGGCTCAGACAGAGGAAACAGCCACAATAACAGGTACAATAACAACAACAACAGGTACCACAATAACAGGTGCTCCACTTATCTGGAACCACTCTGTTAAAGCACTGACTGAAGAGGAAAAAAGTGTGTTGTCCAAATAACTTACTTGTGTACCAAGCTGCAGGAGTGAGGTTGCTCAAGTACTGATAGACCTTAAAATGTTTGTGAGGAAGCGCAACTTAAGGGTACAGTTTCATGGCAAAAGTAATGACACTTAAAATAAGCCTATTGATGAAACTACAAAAAGGCCTAGCAGCTATTGTCCACCACTACATCAAACACTAGCTGCTTTCGAAGTGAAATGTGAGATGGATATCAGGAAACTGCTTAAAAAAACTCCAAAGAAAAAACTTTATAACTTAACACAGGGAGAAAGAAAAGCATTGCTTGAGCTAGGCAGTGAGAAATCCAGGTGTGTAGGGAAGGCAGACAAGGGAGGAGGTAAACTTGTGACTGATACCACTAACTACAACCAAAAGATAGAGAACATGCTGGAGGATAACAGATTTTATGAGTTATTTGTCATGGATGACATAAAAAGAGCATATGATTTATGGAACACTAATCTCACCACATTATGGGAAGAAAAACTTATCACTGAAAATCTTTATAATTATTTATGGAGCCAATGCCCACGTTTACTTTACTTTTTTGGAATACCAAAGCAACACAAGAACAGAGAATACCCACCTTATAGACCAGTGGTAGCAAGTGGAGGTTCCCTTACTGAAGCCACAGCCATTTATCTTGAATACTTGCTGAAACCTCTAGCAGAAAAGAATAAGTCATACATAAGAGATTCAATGGATTTTTTGAAGAAAATAAAAAACATTACAGTGGAAGCTGACAGTATTTTGGTAACTATTGATGTGGAATCCTTGTACACAGTGCTCCCTCACAAATACTGTATAACAGCAGCTATGGAGTCTTTTAAGAAATATAATCAGGGTGCACAGGCACAGCTGCAAAAGTTAAGCAAGCTCATTAATCTTGTACTGGACTTCAATTTCTTTACTTTCAATGGCAAACACTACAAACAAAAAACTGGTACAGCAATGGGGGCTGCCATGGCTCCCAGCATAGCTAACATAGCCCTGGGCAAATGGGAGGAGGACTTTGTGTTAAACAAATCACAAGTATATCACAAGGGATAAGAAACTAAGAGTAATGCTACTCAACACCAGAAGTCTAAACCTCAAGATGCATGCACTTGAAACTCTCCTTAGCATGGAGAACATCGATATCTGTACAGTAACAGAAACCTGGTTCAAGGCTCCCGAGAGCACCCCAGCACTACCAGGTTATACCTCATACCATGCTTTTTGGCCCCAAAACTTGGACCGACCCACAAAAGGAGGGGGAGTATCAATATTCGTCAAAGATACCCACACCTCCAGGTTGGTGGCACAGCACGAAGCATCAAAGACAATCCATGTGCAACTAACAGTGGATAAAACTGCCTTCCAGTTTATAGCCTGCTACAGACCACCCTCCCTAACCCAGGAACCCCACTCGGCCTTCCTGAAAACACTGGAAAATATTAAGGTCTCTCCAAACACCATTATATTGGGCGACTTCAACTACCTAAACATAGACTGGGAGCATTACTCCAGCTCCAACACCCTAGCCCAAAGGTTCCTAGAATTTATAAACTCAAATGCTATGGAACAACTTGTTACCACTCCCACAAGAGGGGAAAACATACTGGACCTGATCATCACCAACATGGGGACTCTATGCTCCATACCAGTAGTGTATCCCTCACTGGTAAGATCAGACCATAAACTAATCTCACTGGATATTCACATCCCGACACCACCCCCTGCCCAGAAAACCACAGTGAAAAACTTCTCTAAAGCAAATTTCACACTCCTCAAAACCGAGGTGGAATCCTTCAAAGCCCCCGGGCATGTGGAAAATATGGCCCAGACCGCAGAATCCTTTATAAACGCATTCTATAAACACCTTCAGGAATGCATGGATCATGCAATCCCAAATAAAACCAAGACCTAATCCTCCAAAGGCAGATGTCCTGTCTGGTGGACCCCAGCCATAAACAAACTATACAATAGAAGGAGGAAGCTACTAAATGATAGAGCAAAATTCCAAAAAGAGAAGGCATCTCTGATCAGTATTAGCAAAAAACTACAGGCACTCATAAAATTGTCTAAGGCCATCTTCGAGAGAAAAATTGCACAGGACACTAAGGATAATCACAAGGCTTTCTTTAGTTATGTTAGGAACCTGGGTGGTAATTCCCAGATATGCTCAGAATTAGTCCAAAATGACAAAAAATACACCGAACCCACAGACATTGCCAACATCCTAGCTGACAGGTTCAGTGCAAACTTCTCCCCCCTCCCCACCAAAAGGGGAAATATCTATCCCAGCAGAGTGCTACCCCCCCTGACAACTCAGATGCTCAGGTAAGAGCCGCCCTCTCCAAAGCAAAAAACACAGCATCAATGGGACCAGACAGTGTCCCGGGCTGTGTCCTACATGAACTCCAAGAAGAGCTAAACCCAAACATAAAACTACTGTTCAATCTCAGCCTTACTACAGGATAAATACCCAAAGAGTGGCGTACAGCAACTGTGGTCCCTCTCCACAAAGGTGGTGCGTCAACGGATCCTGGAAACTATCGCCCCATAAGCCTGACTAGCTTGGTCTGCAAAGCTATGGAAAGGATCATCATGGACCTCATAAATAAAGATATTGGGGACCTACAGACACTGGATCCTACCCAGTTCGGCTTTGTTAAGGGCAGATCCTGCCTCTTAAACCTGGTTGATTTCTTTGAAACAGTCACCAAGGCCATTGACGAGGGGAAGGTGGTCCACACAGCCTACCTGTACCTGCAAAGCCTTCGATACAATACCCCACTCGGGCATTATAGATAAGCTCACCAGCTTAAATATAAACCCTATGTCACTAGATGGGTTGCAAACTGGCTCAAGGACAGAACCCACATGGTTAGAATTGCTGGAGCCATGTCAGACTCCAAACCAGTTACAAGTGGCATCCCACAATGCTCAGTCCTGGGACCTCTCTTGCTCGGTATATATTTCTCGGAGGTACAGGCCAACACGGAAGGACTGTGGCTGACCAAGTTCGCAGATGACTGCAAACTGGGCACCATAATTGACTCTCCAGCTGACACAAGCATCCTCCAAAAGGGCCTCATAGAAACAGACAACTGGTGCCAGAGCCATGGCCTCAAGCTAAACGCCAAAAAGTGTATAGTCATCCCCTTTGGCAAAAACAAAGTGCCCACAAATTACCACATAGGTGGTAATCCATTAAGTACAGAAGAAGTAATTAGGGACCTGGGGACCCAAGTTGATAGCAATCTCTCATTTGACAACCATGTGGCCAAAGTGGTTAGAAAAACATTTTATATAGCCCACCTAATAATGAAGGGATTCGCATCTAGATCAGGGGAGGTCATCATGCATCTTTACTCAACCCTCATCAGGTCCATAATTGAGTACAATGTCCCTTTTGGGATGTACCTTACCAGACACCTGCAGCAACTGGAAAGACCCCAAAAGTACCTCACCAAGAGGCTCAAAGGGCTCAAACAGATGCCATATGCTTCCCAGTTAAAGAAACTCTAGCTCTACTCAGTGGCATACCGCCTGTTCAGAGGCGGTATGTGCCTGACGTATAAAGCCATGTCCAACCCAGAATTAATGGACATGCTGCACCTCAGAAAATCAAAATCCCATCGAGCTACACGCTCAAGAGACTTGAACCTCAGCACTGAAATAAATAGGACATGCTGGAGGGACAGATTCATAACCCAGAGGCTCCCTTCACTCTGGAATAAAATCCCAGTCCAGGTTAGGCAGAGTCCCTCATTGACTCTCTTCAAGAGGAATCTTGATGAGTGGATGGGAGATTGTAGGTTTACACCAGGTATCACTTCTGTGTCACTGTTAGACAGAGGCACAGTATACTAACCTCAAAAAAGGGCATAGCAAAATTAATTTAAAATGGGTGGCGAAAGCCAAACACATTCTGGCTAGGCTTATAAATGCCCTAGGGCAGATAGCCTAGTATGATCCTATGAACCTATGAACCTATGAACAACACAGACTACATGCAGCATATCACATGCTATTTACATTTTATTGATACACAGAGAAAATAAATAAACTAGTAATCAACAAAGAGGCGAGCCAAATAGTGCACCAAACAGCGAAAAGTCCACAACAGATACTGTCAATATAAACACTGCCTGAATAACAGTCCCAACTGGTAAAAAAAAATTATTTTTTTCTACAATACAAATATTAATTATTTTTGACTTGTTTTAAAATGTCTAAACCATGTTCAAAATGAATTTTGTATGTATTTGTTGGACAGGTTTTAAATGTATTATAGAGAAGTGAGTAAAACACACTTTTTTCAATGGTTCTAATATGAGTAACAAGTTATAAAGGTTCTTTACCTTTAATGATTTAACATTGTAATTAATTTTATCAGTAAAGGCTGTTTGTAACAAGTGATGTCACACTATTTAAATCAGATGTTGGCTCATTCATTTTATTCTGAAGAAGGTTGCCTAGAAAGGCATTCGAAAAGCGCTTAAATAAATATTTTTTTACCAGTTGGGACTGTTATTCAGGCAGTGTTTATATTGACAGTATCTGTTGTGGACTTTTCGCTGTTTGGTGCACTATTTGGCTCGCCTCTTTGTTGATTACATTTTATTGATGATGTCTTTATTGTGTGGGAAGGTGACACCTTGCAGCTTGGAGATTTTATCATTTACCTCAATCAAACAACCCCTTTCTTGAAGTTTACCTCTTCCCATAGCTGTACTTCAACCACTTTCTTAGATATGCAGATTTCCAAGGACACCAACAATAACAGAATCACCACTGATCTATTCAGAAAACCAACAAGGGTTAACTTATTACTCCACAGTAAAAGTCTACATCCTACAAAAACCAAGTATAATGTAGTGAAATCCCAAGGCTATAGATTAGCTCGAATTACCACAGAGAGGGAACCATTTTTGAGAAACCTGAACAACTTAGATAATGATTTTCTAGTGAGAGGCTATGAAAGTCAGACGTTAAAAAACATCCTGGAACCCATTATAGAACTGAAAAGGACTGAAGCACCTTCACTCAACCTCCCCAGTAGAAAAATGTTAAGTAATCCCACAGAGAATAACAAATGCAAAAATAGCTGCATCCTGACATACGCTTTGGATTATCACAGTATCAAAAATATTATTGAAGAAAACTGGAACATTGTCACAGGAAACCCTTTTCTGATTAACATCTTAGGTGAAGCCCCATCATTTGTTTATAGGAAGGCCAGGAATATTAGAAGTTTTGTTGAATTTAAACCTAGACCATGTGAGAAAAGCACTAAAAGATGTGAAACTAATTGTACATTTTGTATATTTATACAGCAAGGTGATAGTTTGTATTGCCCTTATTTAAAGAAGATCATTAAAACCAGTGCAGGGGGTGACTGTAACACTAAAAAAGTAATTTACAGGGCACAGTGCAATGAATGTGATGCATTCTATGTGGGCAAGACTGTAAATAAACTCAAGTGAAGGACTTCATGTCATCTGTCAGAAATCCGCTCTGGATGTAAAAATAATGCACTAGCCAAACACCTTTCTCTTCATAAAAGACACACAGGTTTTAAGTTCCAGATCCTGGATCGCATAGACATGGGTGATCTTGAAAGAGACATCCCAAATATTCTGGAGAAACATGAACTCATGTGGCAATTAAAGCTGAACTCTTTTAGAAAGCCTGGACTAAACTATTACTGTTCAATTAAAAGTGCACTGGAACTTAGAAAATTGCCACATTGTTTACATGACTAATTGTATTTTATTTTATTTTTTTCTACAAATTGGTTTTAAATACCATTTTAAATCATTTGAAATTTAAGTGTATATTTTGTTTCCATCATCATACATATATTTTTTTTATTTTGATTTTTTTCTGGTTCTCTTTTTTTCACTTTATTCAAAATCATGGCAATAACAATACTAACTAATTATACAATTATATAGGTTTTTAGGGTTCTTGTTCACAGACCTGAAGAAGTCTAGAAGGACGAAAGTGATCTTTGTTAACAATAGGTTATGAAAATAGAAACTGATTTTTACATGCAAAATGTATATGTATATATTTATATATAATTTTTTATCACAAAATGAACTAAGGTTGATATATTTCCAGCCATGTAGTATATTGCCTTGTATAAAATCACAGACTTAATAATCTACTTAATAATTTGGTTAAATAAGATGTACCATTAAAGTACATTAGGGCTATATATTATTATGACAGCTACTAGGTAGGGCAGGACCAGCTCGAATGTCACACTGATGGGGGAAGGGATGTGAATTTAACATGTGTACCAATAACACTTTGTTTTACAGCACAATAAACCACTCCCATGCCTGATAAAAATTATATATATATTTAGAAAGCTTGTGAGGAAATTATTACTCTATTTTTGTTTTACTTGGATCGCTTGTCTGTGTACTTAATAAAGGATTTTCGACTGGAAACAGACTGCCTGCCTTGCTTGGATTACTTTCAAATACTTAGTAATGCTGTAGAATTATATATTTTCTATTATTACTTTTTGACTTGACGACTTTACGTTCACTACTTGTACTACTGTTGTCTGATCTGATTAATATACAGTGATTAACTAGAAATACATGGACTGAAAATTTTCCACACAGAGAAGTTTCTTACACTGTTTAGATACATACCTTTAATACCACACATCAGTGCTCAGCCCACAACTGCCTGACAGTGCCTGGCACGTTCTATATATTAAACCATGTTCTGCACAGCAACAAAGTGAAACCAGTATGTAAGACTATACAACAGCACATGGCACACTGTATGTGACACAATGCACCAACTAGTCACAGGTGGTATATATGAAGCTAATGCATACAGAAATATGTCATCCATTGAAATGATTGTAAAGTACAGTTACAGTACTACCAGTACACCACACTACTTCTTGATAGCAAACCGCTGAGTAAAATATGTGCACATTCATCAATATAGGTGGCATACTGCTGTACTACACTATACATGTTGCTAGATATGAACTTATATCCTGTAACACACATACGACCAAGGTCATGTTACAGGCATACCCACACACACATCAGACATACCTACAAGACATAAAGGTATGGCAACCCAGATGAGCTTTACCTGTGTACCATACAGTACTGTGTGTCAGCACTTACAAAACCTTATGCCTGAGGTATGTAATGTGTGAGGACTACAGGTAACAAACAAAACAGTGTTTCCAAGCAACGTGGATGTACACCATACTGTGCTGTTTAGGCCTACAGCTTCAGGTAGTACTACAGTTCATACGGGATTTGTATTCACTAGTGTTAACAATCAATAAGCATACATGTACTGCTTTAGCCTACAATGGCACACTCCAGTCAACACTATGGGACTATGTCACACCGTATACCATACTGCTTTTCCTACCTAGCAATAGCATACATATCTTTTGTGGGGATCAGAGCAAGAACACTACATACCATGATATAAACAGTTTCCCACTAGGCTATCACACATATACACAACATTGACACAATCACCTATACATTCACCATCACACTCAGTCAACCTCACATAGCAATTAATGCAACATGTACATGCGTGTGTGTATCGGGTCCTAGGTAGCTCATAGGCTATTAGGCATAGGGCCTATAGAAGCCTAGCCATACAGTACCCTGCCCTTCAACATCCATGTAATTTAAGTTTGTGTGCCCCTGTCATGCAGAGCCACAGAGGTGATTCTCGGGTTGTATTTCCTATCTCACATCTATTCATCATGATTATTCATGACGACTGCTAATGAGGACCTTTCTTTGCTATTGATAGGTAGTTAGTTCCAGAGTATGGTATGTGTCTGAGATGAGAATGTACTACTCCAGCATGTTCTGCTTTTTGACGGTACAAGGTTTAGATCAGTACAGTGTGTAGCTTGTAATGATTTTGATCTGTTTACATGGAGCATGTCCAACACCTGTGGGTTTGGCATAGCTTTGTATGTTAGGCAGAGGTTGTGTCTGGGTAGGTGATATGCGACACAGTGTAGCTGTGATTTTGGAAGACAGTCTGCATAGGGCATCTGTTTGAGTCTGGTAATACTCTTTGCGGTGTCTGTGCCTGGCATCTACAGTTGCTGTAGATGTCTTCTGAGGTACATACCAAAAGGGCCATTGTACTCTATGATGGGTTTTATGACTGATGAGTAGAGTGGAACACTGACCTCTTATTCCATGGATGACACACCTTTTGTGATGACATGTGGACCGTACACAGTTTACATGACTAGTGTGCCACTGTGATGATCAAAAGGGACACTATTGTCCACCTATGTCCCGTGGTCTCTTATCACACTTTTGGTGCTGAGTAGACTACCACCTATGTGGTAGTTCATGGGTACAGGGTTTTTAACAAAAGGGATGGCAATACATTTACAACATTGAGCTTGAGCGTACATATAAACATCCATTGGTGTACACATAGATTTACATGTAGGCGCATATACAGTCCACCTTTCATGGTGGGAATATCAATTATGCAAGGGCTGAGAGAGATACAGATATGTAATAATTTTGCACAGTCTTGTGCAGAATGCATTGAGGGTATTCTCAGTCCATGTATCTTTAGCAGGACTCCCTGTCTGGAAGACTATAAACTTAGCAAATCATACCCACAGTGTTTAAACACCACATGTCATATACCAGCACTGTATGCTGTCTTGTTTGCCACACACTACAACCTACATGAAAATATGCACATAACAACCTTCACCAACATATATATATCCACCCTTCACAAACAGTTGCAATATGTACCTTGCTCTATGCACATGTTAAGATGCTAATATATCTGACACATAAATATCTCTACATATGTGTGTTCCATACACACACAAGGTACACACTGTTTTACATCCGTAGTCCTCACGGATGACCTGTTGGGCCTTGCTACAACATGAACAGTTGTCACATGTGTGCATAACAGTAATATTATAGGGAGTATTTATAGCTACTAATGCTACATTACTATACTAGCCTGGTACAGCAGTTGCCAATGCTAAGCTACACATTATATGACTATCATGCATGTGTGACTCTGTCACATCCAGGTTTGTATAGCTGTTTGCACTACTCCCCCAGACAGCCATTATACACAGTACTGTACAGAACATAGATGACATGAGCGGATGTTTGACATTAAATGCTGAGCTACATATGTCACAGTTTTGTCCCACTGCACACAGCTACACACTAATTTGTCCATGGCAGTAGTCATGCATGGCATCAGTGTATACATACCTACTGCTGCCACATATGCATGTTTCAAAGTATTTACAGTACTCTTCATAAACCTCTACTACTTGCCAGTAATCACATATCTTTTACATACCTGTTTGTCACTTTCAGGTCCATCTGTGTATGCTTTGACAATTTTTTTTATGTTACTTAAGTAAAGATTGCTTTTACTTAATTTCTTTTGGTTATTAATTAAGTTTTTTTTTTTACTTAATTAATATATTTGTTTGGTAATTCACTCAAGTCTTCTTACTTAATTAAACTTTTGTGTTATTAAGTAATAATTACTGTTTACTCCTTCCCAAGTTCAGTGATGCTTTAAGACGTGCAATGTAATGATTACATGTGGGGATAGCAAGTACAGTCTTCTTTTATAGGTATCTGCACATGTGCATGTGATGACCACTGCACCAATTGGTGCCCAGCATTTGGTAAATGCATACAGCCTGCTGTGTGGTAATTGCAGTACTCACTGTCATAGCAACCCAATGCTATAAATTGCTAAGTTTTGTAGGTGTAGCCCTTTCAGATTTCCAGAGTGGGGCCCATGCTTGTTTGCTGTGGAGACTGTTGTGTAAGTCAGAAGGTTGGTATACTTCTTATATCTGAAGCTAGAGGTGTAGACAGTGATGTACATGTTGTACTCAGACCTGATTGTTGCCACTTCCAGTACAGAGCTATCAGTGTAGAGTTTAACTCACCTCTACAAATGCTTACACAAGATATATGTGAGTATGTAGTTTCTTTTCTACTTATGTAATTAACTGCCATACAAAAGTAGTTATTGAGAAGTTTTCTTTTGACAGATGAACTGTTTGTGGACTGTTATACTGTGCATATTGATGTACTCATTTCTGCAGGGTTTGTGTATTTTTATTGTTGACATTAGCACAGGATTCTCAGGTAAACTGGACAATTCCACTGCTGAGTATGCCTACCTATATCCTTGGTTGACCTTAAACACACACGTATATTTAAAATTTGGGGGGGGGTGCAGACATACAGAGAGCATTATGTCTTATTGTGTGAGTGTTATCTTACTGGACTTAAAGGATTGGTGTGTACCTGTCAGTTTATCAAGGCAGGTGGTCTGTCTGCATAGTTCCCAACTGTGAACCTATCCAGATGGTAGCCAGATGTTAGCCTGTTATTCTTTGTCTCTGCAACCCACATGTGTTTTCAGCACTGGTACAATAGCATTGTTATAGTCAGTTGCTACCAGTACATGGCTACATCCTTTGGTATTTCTGTGTTGTACTCTTACATAAGGGTATGCTTGTGGAAGTCCTCACAAAGCTATTTGCAGAGTGTGTAACAGCAGATAAGCTGATATGCCTGTGTTTTTGTGCCTCTGCCAGGCCTATGAAACACTCAGATACATATTTGCTTGGAGTCAGGGATAGGTAGTTAAAAGTGAGGTACACCTTCCTACTAATAGAGACAGTAAGTGTAGACTTGAGTGAAGCAGTGCATACGGATTAGTACTCCTTTTATGAAGCAGAAGCGGTGTCTACTGTTATTATTGTGATTATTCATTGTGTAATACACCACCCCTCTGACTAACGTCAGTACTTTTCAGAGGGATTCAGAGGGACACAGCCAAAATATGTTTCACAATCAGGGACATCCCTGAAAAATAGTCACAGTTATGAAGTATGGCCTCTGCCCTAATCAGATATGCTAGTGTTTGTCCTGCTATGATACTGTGTGGGGGTTGTAAAGTGCCTCTATAACATTATTTGCTGCTAGAATGGCTGCTTCTCTTATCACAGTCATGTAATGCAATTCCACAACAATTGCTGGTAAAGATCCACAGAACAAGCTTAGTGTTATGGCCATCCTATTTTTCCTTTACATTCACTCATTGTATTGAATGATATATTTATTTCAGCACCAAGTTATTGTGTATCTGCTGTGGCTTAGTGGTACTTCATGCAGTCAAGTGTGTCCAAGGTCTGGGGTTCGAGACTGACAGAAGTGTTTTATTTTGCTGCTGAGCAGAACAAAGGCCCTGACATATAGAGTGATTAATGCACTTTTAAGCAGTTGTAAGCGGGTTTGTGTGAGTTTGCATGATGCTTAGCAATGCTAAGCTTAGCGCACACATGCGCACACTCGCTCAAACCCGCTAAATACTGCTTAAAAGTGCTTACTCCCGCTAACCCCCACGCTAATTTCTTTGAAAGAAAAGAAAAGAGGGAGATAGGAAAGTGGTGAAAAAGGGGGCACAAAGAGGGAAAGACAGTGGAGAAACCAGCTCGGGATGTGCAGGACAGATGTAGGGAAGGTCCATAGCTGCCCATTTCTTTACCAGCAACAGCTGTGCATATGTTACAAATTTGGAGTGAAATTTGAAACCTTCCACCACTGAGAGAGGGGTGAGGCCAACAAAGTATGTTGTACTGCCATTTCTAATTATCAGTTTACATGTCCAGCAGACGTGTGCGAAATGGGCAGCTATGTATGGGGTGTAATTTTTTTGTGGGAACAGATTGCCCTTTTTTTTTTTTTCAGGTGAGAGTGGAATGTAAGGTAGAGGAAGTAGGTATATTTGGGGAGGTAGGTTGGGGAGGTAAACAGACAAGACAAACAAGACGCATACAGGGGGGAGTATGACACATGGGGTGGGTGAACACAATTGACGGCGACGGATGTTTGGAAATCGCAAGCCCATGAGCCCACAGATGGTAACAGTGGGACTGAGATCCCCACCCATGGGCAGTCACCACTGCACCTTCACAGCCCCAACAGTGGCTGTACTGGGGGCTGCGTAGGAGGGGCAGGCTCACCCGTGAGTCACACCACTCTCGCCTTGAGCTGGCAAAGGGGATCAGTGACTAAACACTGGATCTCCCTACGCACCACAACCTGGACCCTTCGGAGGGTGACAGGTGGCCCTTCTCCACCCATGCTTGCAGGGGGGGCATGAGCCTCATCCTCTGCAGCACTTCCACCCGAAGGTGGCACAGGACCAATGGAGGAGGGTAGCCCGGGCTGGGCACCGGACCTGCTGGTGCTAGGTGCAATCGCCAGCTGAGGAGGGACAGGTGGGTCCGCTGGGACTGGCCTTCCCATACGTTCTGTGATTAGGTGTGTTTAATTACAACATAGACAACAGCATTCCAAATTAGTTGTAACAGCATGCAGTAATATTCCCATTAACCCTACACACCAGGGTTCCAGCAGTTGAACAGCAAGCATAACAAATGCATATATTGAATGACAGTGGACATTACAACAGCATGCAGGGATGATTGGTGGCAACAGGCCACCAAGATTGTGGTGTTAGAACAAGGCACATGCATCAGAGCAAATGCAGATATTTATAGAACAATAGGACATATGTCCCAACAAATGTTTTGAGATTAGGCATACCCATTGAGGTGTGGAATTGCATTGTTTATGCACATAGAGTAGGGTGTAAAAAGAAACCTCCATTAACATCTTATAAGTACTTTTACTCTACACTACATTCCTATTGACTGCAGGTGTATATCCCCTACATGTATTATTACACTAGGCAACATGCATTAGGTTGTGTAATGGGTTTGGCTAGTTCATTATATAACTGACCTATATCTGACATACTAACTGTCCAAGATGCAGATGTTACTGCTCCATAGTTATATTTTTTATTTATATTTATGTATCTACATATCTGGATGTGTTCATGTGACATTTTCAGTTACATTTCTACAGAACCCTACATTTCATGTAGCACACTCACATTTCTGGTGAACACATTGACAAGCTACTCTTGTGACAGATTTACCTATGCATGCCAGCCATTTACCGACTGTTGAGGACTGTATATATGCTTCACAGCTACTGACACTTCCTTCATCCACTTTATATGGGACTACCCAACTGTGGGTTGACAGCACTTAATACAACAGTACTATTTATTTAATGCAAGGGATACAACAACATTTCAAAGTAAGTGACACAGACACACTCCAAGTATTATACCTTTATTAATTACATTACACACTTTTCTACAGGCTCTCTCCTTTATTTGATATTACAGTGCATACGGAAGACTTATTCAAGACATATTATACCTTTATTAATAGATTACATTACTCTTTTTCAGGCTCACTCACTTATTTTATATGACAGTACATGCAGAGATATTATTCCAGACTTATTTTACCTTTATTAATGAGTTACTACACTCTATTTCTGGCTCTCTGACTTATTCTAAATAACAGTACATCCAGAGAAATTATTCAGGGCATGTTATGGCTGTATTATTCGGCTACAACACTTTTTCAGGCTCTGTCACATATTTTATATAACAATACATGCAGAATAATTACTAACCTGCCTGGTGGCGCAGCCTTAGCAGCCTATCTGCATAGGCTTGCTGATTTGCAGCACGGACACCTGCAGCTGTGAAGTAAATTAAGGGATCTCGAGACATACCTATCCATTATATAGACTATATTAGCATGTCTTCCATACTGCATTCCATGGCTACCTACTCAGTAGTGGGGCATCTTGCATGTGACGGGCCTCCTGGATCCATTGGTTCAGTAGGTCCTGCTTCCGTCTCTTCAGGTCTGCATGGTGGTGATGGACCTGCTCTCCAGTCCAAGGGATGTCTGTGGCACTGGTGAGATCATGAACTAACCAGTTCCAAGCCTCTGCTTTGTACTCCATCCCTTGGAACTGGCCCTGCAGGAGTCTAGACTCATTACAGTGGACAAGGAGCCAAACCATGTATTTTGACTCCTCGATGCCACAGCGTTGTGCTCAAAAGCAAGTACCCTCTCCAGCACCAGACATTCTAACTGCAGATGGGAGCTGCAATCAGTTATGGTGAGTATTCCCGCCTATGGAGCTTAAATATGCCGCATTTCCCGCACTTTTTTGTGATTGGCCATTTTTGAAAATTCTCGGCTGACTGCAGACCTGCTTAGCAATGGTTAATCTGCCATTTCTAAGTATATGTATGTTAACAGTGGATGTTTATCCTAAGCTGTCAAGGCTTAGTGGTTCAGTACTTTGATTATGGTGCACAGTGTCCCGGGTTCGAACCTTGTCATTGCTATTTTACTACTGTACAGACAGGCTAGGGGGTGTGGCTGTGTTTAGGCAACTTTGCTCTATGCTGCTCCACTTTGCTCCACATTGCCCTACGGTGCGCTGGTTAGCGCGGTGCGCAGCTCCGCACAAACTTATTGTGCTGGGTAAAGTGCTGCTTAGCTATGGGCAACTTTATTGCGCTGGGTAAAGCGCTGCTTAGCTATGGGCAACTTTATTGCACTGGGTAAAGCGCTGCTTAGCTACAGGCAACTATATTGCACTGGGTAAAGCGCTGCTTAGCTACGGGCATTTATATGTCAAGATCCTTCTTACATTTCTATATATACATTTTGTTCACTGATACATAGGCCATTTCAATGCTTTTTAGTAAAATTTTATTAATATATGTCAGGAATTATTTCATATACTAATTTAAAACATAAAATAGAAAGGGGAGTGGTGGTAATCGAACCGTGAATGCCTCCTCTTTGTGCGAAGGCTCTACCACTACGCAATTGCTATTTGGATTGATTTGCATAAACAGTTCTTATTATGCTCTTCAATGTCGACATTGCTAACTGCAGCTAAGCTATGGGCACACCCGTGCAAACACATGCAAATACGGGCAGCTATATTGGGAATTATAAAAAAAATTAAAGTTTTACATTTTATAACTGTACTGGGGGTTTACAATGTGAGGGAGTGTAGTGTTGGGTATGTAGACATTTGAGCAGACTCGCTCATGTGTGTTGACATTTCACAATTCAGACACTTGCAGGGACGTGGACCTTAGGACTTCTCGGCAGTCAGACACACCCCCTGCCTTCCTGCATGGTCTGTGTTAGACTTGGAGTGGAGTCAGCATGCCCTCATGAATATGCATGGTACACTGACGTCATAACGTTCAACTGCAGTTTCTGAGTAAGACTTATTTCATCTTACACAGAGGATTGGTGAATACGGGGGCATGTGTGTTTGATCTGTGAGCCAGTTGGCCACCCATCCTGATACACAGGGGTTAATGTTCAAACTTGTAAGCTTGTCCATGATGCCAGAGTGGGGAATGGTGTCAAAGGCCTTAGTGAGGTCCAGGTGTGCTGTGTGGACTACTTTCACCTCCATCTATGTCCTTGGTAACTGTTTCAAAGAAGTCAACTAGGTTTAGGAGGCAGGATCTGCCTTTAACAAAGCCAAATTGAGTAGAGTCCAGTGTCTGGAGGTTCCCAATGTATCTGTTTATGGGTTCCATGATAATTTACTCCATAGCTTTGCAGACCAGGCTGAGTAGGCCTATAGGGCAATAGTTTCCAGGTTCTGTTGTGGCACCAGCTTTGTGGAGCTGGATGTCTGTTGCTGTATGCCATTCATTGGGTACATAACCTCTGGTGAGGTTGAGTCTGGACAGTGAATGTAGGTGAGGGTGTAGTTCCTTTTGGGGCTGGTGTAAAACGTAGCCTGGGACACCATCCAGTCCCATTGATGCTGTGATCTTAGCTTTGGAAAGGGCTGTTTTTACCTGCATGTCCATGAAGTCTGGGGCTCTGCATTCTTCTGGGATGGACACAGTACCTTTTGGGGTTGAGGGGGGGGAGTTTGCACTGAACTTGTCTGCCAGGATGTGGGCAATGTTAGTTGGTTCAGTGCATTTTTTGCCATTTTGCAGTAGCTGACAGCATATTTGAGAGTTGCCACCTAAATGTTTTGTATAGCTAACAAAGGCTATGTGGTTGTTATTCTTACATTTCTTGGCAATTTGTGTTTAGAAACTGGCCTTGAATTATTTTATGAGCGATCATTGTTTCTTCCTAATAATGACCAGTGATGCCTTTCCTTTTGTGAAGTTTGCTCTATCATGTGTTCGTTTCCTCCTTCTGTTGTATAGCTTATTTATGGGCAACGACCACCAGATTGGTTTCTTCTTTTTGGATGAGTGCATCTTGGTTTTATTTGGGATATCTCGATCCATGCATCCCTGTAGATGCTCATAGAATCCACTTGTAAATGATTCTGCAGATTGTATAGCATTATCCTATAGGAAGGGGGCTTTGGAACTTTCCACTTTGGTCTTGAGAAGTGTGCAGTTTGCTTTTGAAAATGTCTTCACAGTGGTTTCCTTGACTGGGGGTGGGGGGTGGGATGTGGATGTCCAGTGTGATTACTTTATGGTCTGATATTACCAGCGAGGGGTTTATCTCTGGTGTGGAACACTGGTAACCCATGTTGGTGCTGATCAGGTCCAGTATGTTGTCACCTCTAGTTGGCATGGTGACAAGCTGTTCCAGGGCGTTTGAGTTTTTAAACTCTATTAAGCATTGGGCAAAGGACATTGTACATGAGTAATTCTCCCAGTCAGTGTTTGGGTAGTTGTAATCTCCACATATAATGGTGTTTGGTAGGACCTTTATATTTTCCAGTGTTTTTAGGAATACTGAGTGAGGTTCCTGAGACAATGTAGGTGATCTGTAGCAGGCTACAATCTGATAAGCAGCTTTACCCGATGTTAGATGGGCTCCAAGGCCTCATGCTGTGCCACTAACCTGAAGGTGTGGGTATCCATAAGGTAAATAGATACACCCCTTCCTTTTGTATTTCACTCTGGGTTTTGGGGCCGAAGATCAGAGGGAGTGTGAGTGTTTTACGTGGAGCATGCCCAACAGTTCTGTGTTTGACATAGCTTTGTATATTAGGCAGAGATCACCTCTGAGTAGACAATATGTGAGAGAGTACAGCTGGAGCATTTTGAGACGGTCTGTGTATGGCATGTATTTTAGGCCACTAATCCTCTTTGTGAGGTATTTCTGCAGGCTTTCCAGTTGTTGTAGATGTCTTGTGAGGTACATAGCAAAAGGGGCATTGTACTCTATTATGGATCTAGTGAGTGATGAATAGAGGGGGAACAATGTCCTCTTCTATTCTACATGAGACACCTTTTGTGATGAGGTGTGCCACGTAGAAGGATTTCCTGACTACTGTGGGGATGTGATTATCACAGGTGTGTCCACTGTCCACTTGTGACCCAAGGTCTCTTATCACACTTTCAATGTTAAGTATACTACCACCTATGTTGTAGTTCATGGCGATTTATACCTAGTTTAGTGGGTTTAGCTATAATTCCAGAGTGGGGATGGTGTTGAAAGCCGTGGCAAGATCTACATAGACTGTGTGAACCATCTTACCCATGTCTATGGTTCTGGTGACTGCTTCATAGGTTCATAGGTTCGTACTAGGCTAACTGCCCTTGCGAACCATTTTTTAAGCCTAGCCAATTATCCCTCATGAGACTCAAACCCTGCACCTTGTGTTTGTAAGGCAAACACCTTAACCATTAGGCCACCCTCCCACCCTGGCATCTATCAGGTTTAGGAGACATGATCTGCCATTTACAAACCCAACACGGTTGTGGTCCAGAGTTTGGAGATTACCAATGTCTTTTTTTATAAGTTATATGATGATACATTCCATGGCCTTGCAGAGCAGACTCATCAGGCTAATGGGGCCCTAGTTCCTGGGGTCTGTGGGGGCTCCCCCCTTGTGGGATAACCACTGCTGTGCACCATTCAGCAGGCACAAAGCCTGAGGTGAGGCTATGACTGAACATGGTACGTGCTTGTTCATTCTGTAGTTTGTGTAGAACACAGCCTGGGATGTTTTCTGGTCCAATGTATGCTGTGTTCCTGGCTTTGGAGAGTGTTTTTTACCTGTGCAGCCGTGATGACAGCAACTTTTCAGTCTTCCGTTATAGAGATGTGCTCTTTCAGGGGTGAGAGGGGTTAAAGTTAGCACTGATCCTATCTGCCAGGATGTTGGCAATATCAGTTGGGTCTGTATATTTAGTGCCATTTTTCTATAACTCAGAGTAGATCTGAGTGTTGCCATTGAGATTCTTGACATAGCTATAGAATGCTTTGTGATTGTCTTTAGAATCAGTGTCGATTTTGTTTTCATAACTAGCTTTGGAGGATTTTATCAGGGATCACAGGATCTTACTGATGTTGACCATGGAGCTCCTCCACTCATGGGATTTTACCCTCTTTTGCAACAGTTTCTTCCTTCTGTTGTGCAGTTTGTTTATGGCAGGGGAACACCAGATTTTCTTCCTTTTCTTGGAGGATAGGTCTTCCTTCTGTTTGGAATAGCACGATGCATGCAGTCATGTAAGTGCTTATAAAGTGCAATTGTGAATGATTCAGTAGTCGTAACTGTATTGTCCATCTGCATGGGTGTCCTGCAGTTCAGCACTTCTGTCTTAAGAAGCATGAAGTTGGCTTTGGAGACATTTTTTAACATGTTTTCCTTAATGGGGGTGTGGGTCCAGAATGTGGATATGTAGGGTAATTAGCTTATGGTCAGATGGGACCAATGAGGCGCTGACTTCAGGTGTGGAACACCGGTCACACAGGACAAACCAAACCTTGTAACCAACACAAATAACCACAAAGTGAGCTAAATGCTACTCATTGCCAGAAGTCTCAGCCTCCAGATGCACACACTTGAGGCACTTCTCATTATGGAGAATATTTATATCTGTGCAGTAACAGAAACCTAGTTCAAGGCTCCAGACAGCACACCAGCCACTACCAGGATACTACTCATTCTATACCTTCCAGCATCAGAACCTGAATCATAGCACATAGGGTGAGTATGTATCCATATTCATCAAGGATACCTACACCTCTCTCTACATGCACTCTACAGGATATGTACTCATAGAATGTTGCACAGCAATGTTCTTCACACTCCACAGGGGTGGGGCCACAAAAACCTCTTGGCATTCATGCTCTATGAGCCTGACGAGTGTGTTTTGCAAGGCAATGGAGCCAATCATAATGGAAGTCAACAATACAGAGATTGGGAAGCTTCACACAGTTGAGCACACCCAGTTTAGCTTCTTCAAATGCAGAACATGCCTCCTGAACTGGGAGGATTTCTTTGACAGTTATCCAGGCTACAGATGATTGAAATGAGCTCAACACAGCCTACCTATACCTTGCTAAGGCCTTTGACACCATTCCCCAGTCAGGTATCATAGATGAACTCACCAACCTGGCCATGAATCCATACATCACAAGATGGACTGCAAAGTGGCTCACAGATAGATCCCACACATTAAGAGTTGCTGGCTACATGTCAAACTCTACACCTGTAACAACTGGTGTCCCCCAAGGTTCAGTCCTGGGGTCCCTCCTGTTTGGTATAGACTTTTCAAATGTACATGCCAACACAGGAGGGTTGTAGTTGACTAAGTTTGCTGGGAACTGTAAAGTGTTTGCCATAATAGATTCCCCGAAAGATAGACGCATTTTCCAGAAGGGACTCTATGAGACAGATGTGTGGTGTCAGAATCATGGCCTTAAGCTCACTGTGGAGGAATGCATAGTGATCCTCTTTGTTGAAAACAAAATACCCACAAACTACCACATAGGTGTTACCCCCTTTAAATGACAAGGTGATAAGAGATCTAGGTACACAAGTAGATAGTCATCATTCCTTTGACAACCATGTTGCCAAAGTGATTGGGAGATCCTATGTGGCCCACCTAATCAACAAAGGGTTTGCATCAGGATACAAAGAGGCAGTGCTGGCACTCTACTCTTACGTCATCAGACCCATCATTGAGTACAGTGCACCATTTTGGATGTACTCGACTTAGCATATCCAGCAGCTGTAGAGACCACATAGGTACCTCACCAAGAGGATTACTGGCCTCAAACAGTTGTGTTATGCAACACAACTGGTAAAACTAAATCTGTTCTTCGTTGCATACCGCCTACTCAGAGGCACACTCTGCCTAACATACAGAGCCATGTCCAACACATAACTGTTGAACATGCTCCATCTACAGATAACAACAATGAGTCACCCTACACCTTCCAGGGATATGAATCTCATCACAATGATGAATACAACATGCTGGTGGGATAGAGTACCATCCCAGACACTTGCCTTACTGTGGAACAGAGTCCCAATGTACATCAGACAGAACCCATCGCTGACAATCTTCAATTGGAACCTTGATGAGTGGATGGAAAACAGACAATTCATGCCAGGCATCACATCAGCAGCCCCACTAGAAAGTGGCTTAGAGTACTAACTTTTAGAACTAGGCCTTGGGAGACTACACAATGGTGTGGTGAAAGCTGCACAACTTGCATAGGCTGATATATGCCTTTCTGGAGATAGTTTATTACATACCTATGAACCTATGTGACAGGTACATGTCTACAGATAGTAGATGTGTACTTCATTGTACAGTCATGTTGTACAGCAGGCACATGGAACACATACACTGTAATGCTTACAGATACTGGTGGCTGTTATGTACAGTGGGTGAGATGTGCACCTCATGTCTTTCATGCCATTGGGATGTTTGCTGGGTGGGACAGTCCTGGATGGCTCCCTGTCATGGTCACCTTCTTACACACATCTCTGCCTATTCATCTTTGGCTTATTATACTGTGTTCCCCCTATATATATATATATATATATATATATATATATATATATATATATAGGTAGGTAATAGGCTATCTGCCTGAAGGCATATATTAGTATGGCCAGAGTGTGCAGCTATCACCACCCATGGAGTTAGTTCCCTAGGCCTCTGTGTAGTAGAGCTGATGAAGTGATCCATGGTGTGACAGTTCAGTTTCACATACACTCATCAAGGCTCCTCTGGAAGAGTGTCAGTGAGGGACTCACCTTAATGTCGGTTGGGAGCCTGTTCCAAAGCAAGGGAAGTCTGTGAGTTAGTAATATATCCCTCCAACATGTTTTATTTAATGTTGTGATGATGATATCCCTAGAGCATGTGGTACAGTGAGCTTGGGTTTACTTCAGATAGCGCATGTACATCAGTTCTGCATTGGACATGGACCTGTCTGTTGGGCAGAGATCTCCTGAGTAGACAGTATGCAACAGAGTACAGATTGAGTTAAATTCAGTCTTGTTGCATGGGGCAACTGTTTGAGGCCAGTAATCCTCTTGTTGTGGTACTTCAGTGGTCTCTCCAGCTGCTGAAGGTGCCTAGTCAGATTCATTGCAAATGTGTTGTGGTACTGTCTGACGGGTCTGATATCTGATGAGTAGAGGGAACCTCCTTTGACCTACTTGCAAAGACTTTGGCAGTTTGTGGGAACACATAGCATGATTTTCTAACCACTTTGTGAATGTGTTTCTGGAAGTAGAGATGACTATCCACATGTGTCCATAGATCTCTTATTATCAACTCCATATTTAGAGTGTTGGCACCTATGTGGTATTTGTATGACTGTAGCTCGAGGTCATAATTTTGACACCACATCTGTCTGACTGAGACCCTTTTTAAGGATGTCTCTGTTGTCCCAAACATCGATTATGACAACTTCTTTGCAGTCATCCACAAACTTTGCTAAACATAGCCCTCGTGTGTTTGACTGTATTTGTGAAAAGTATAAACCAGTCAGGAGTGGTCCCAGGACTGAGCCATGGGGGACAGCAGTTGTTACCAGCTTGAACAGGAGATCACAATTCTTATCTTGTGGGATCTATCTGTGTCCCAGTTGGCAATCCATCAGATGACATACATATTTATGCATAGGTTGTTGATTTTGTGGATACAACCTGTGTCTGGGATGTTGGAAAAGGGCTTTTCAAGGTCTATGTGGGACATGTGTAGCTCATTTCATTGTTGTATGTCCTGGGAGACTGCCTTGAAAACAGTCTAGCAGGTTTGGGAACTATGATCTGCCCCTGACCAAACCAAAAATGGGTAGGGTTGGGTGTTTGTAGGCTCCCAATAGCTCTGTTTATGAGTTCCATCATGATGGACTCCACGGCCTTGCAGATCAGGCTTAATAGGCTTATAAGACAATAATTCCCATGGTCTGTTGTGCAACAATACTTGTGGAGTGTGCCAAATGTTGCTGTAACCCATTCAACAATTTCATATCCTGGACAGAGGGTGAGTCTCAACAGACTGTTCAGGTGCAGGGTCTGTTTGTTTTGGAGTTCACATATGACACAGCTAGGGAGACCATGTCATCCCATAGACACCATGTTTTTAGGTTTGCTGTTTAACCATTGTATATGTGATTTCTGGGTTTTCACAATCTCCAGGTATGATAATGGGCTCTTTTGTCAGTGAGAGGGGGGTAAATATGTATGAACCTGTCTGACAAGATGTTGGCAATGTCAGTCATGTACATGTATTCATTTACAGTTTGTACTGACTCAGAACATATATGAGTTTACACTGATATTTATGACATAGCGAAAGAAAGCTTCATGGTTCTCTATGGACTCTTTGACAATATTTTTGCCAGAACATGGCTTGGATAATGTTAGGAGTGCTCATTGTTTATTTATGATACTGATCAGAGATTTATTGATCTTTGAATTTTTACTTTCTTTGAACAACTTAAGTACTTGTAGTACATAGTTTGATTATGACAGGAGTCCAATATATTATATGGGTCTGTTTTCATATAACTGTGTGTGCAAGGCAGGATTGGTGAATAGTGACAAGTTTCTAGGGTAAGAACTGCAACTGCCAGATATGTGTGGCCCACTGCTGTACTCAGACATGGCCTAGGTGTGTGAGCATGCCCAGTATGACTTTTCAGTATGTTGTTGACTGACATTTGCTTCATTTATTTAAGTGTGTGAGCATGCCCAATATGACCTTTCAGTATGTTGCTGACTGAAATTTGTTAAATTAGTTTGTGTGTGAGCATGCCCAGTATGGACATATATACTATATGTGTGTGAAAAATCAAGTTGGTTTTTACTTCAGGGCTCACCTTTGTGTTGTACATCAACAGGAAGCATGCTGTGCCTGCAGGGCTTCCATGAGTCACTTTGCATAGACTTACCAACATTTCTACATACAGGGGGGCAGCTATTATTTGTACATTTCTACCTGGTGGGGGCACACCTGATTGTTACTGTGGGTGTACATAGGATGAGGGGTTTACCTGACACTTATAACACATTTTCTAGGCCTGCACATGTATGTCAGGTACTCCATTTCAGTCTGTACTGCTGCCTATTGTACTGGCTTGAGGCATACTACTGTACTACAGATCTTAGCTTCCAATTTCACATATATTAGTTTGTGACTTCATAGCCTACCCAACCCACATCACACTACCTGGCCTGCTGTTATCTGTCTGCATAGGTCTGGGGGGAAGTTATTCATATGGCTCTTCAGAGGGCATGATACAGCATTTGTTTGTGTTTGCATTAGTCTACAATTGTCCTGCTGTGTCTGTGCCAGTGAAATGCTGTCATGGCTTAGTGGTTCAGTACTGTGACTATAGTGCACAGTATCCTGAGTTTGAGCCCTGTCACTGCTTTTTATTTTCCTACTGGGCAGACCAGACTGCTTAAGGAACAGTAAAGCAGGTGTGAACGTGTTTACCTGACTTTGCTCTACTTTGCCCAACATTGCTCAATGTTGCCTGATGTTGCACTAGTTAGCGCAGTGCACAGCTCTGTGCAATTGTGTTGGAATATGCTAAATAGTGGTAAAATGTGCTTAGCACTGCTTTATATTGCTGAAAATAGGGCAATCATGCCTCAGGTGATGATGCAGGGCTGCCTATGCCAGATGCACATAGTACACTCCCTATACATGTTTGAAAACAGGTAGTGTCAAGTTAGGCATCCCTTTTATTGTATGTGCGAGTCAGAGAGAGGTGTCATTTCCAGGGTTCCTACTGAGTCAGTGTATGTGCTATGCGTTGCCTCTTTGCCAAGGCCAAGGCATACTGGGCATGCCTCCTTCTGCCTACTGGGGCAGGCTCAGGTTGTTCCTCCTCCGAGTCACGCTGTGCCTGTGCAGGCCTTGGTAATGGTGGGGAGCTGCTTGGCCCTGCCCCATGCTGTTCTTGCTGCAGCTGTTTTTGCAGGATCATATTGTGTAGCATGGCATATACCATGACAATTTGGGTACATGTAGTTGGTGAGTACTGCAAGGCTCCACCAGATGTGTCCAAGCACTGGAAGCATGACTTGTGCATCCCAAACACACGCTCAATAATGTTTCTTGTTTGTGCGTGTGCCTCATTGTGGAGTTCTTGTTCAGGTGTGTGTGCATTTCTGATGGATGTCATCAGCCACGGCTCCAGTTTGTATCCAGCATCCCCCACTAGGTGACCGTCAGGGATGTCCCCATTGGCAAATCTCTGGTACAGCTGCGTCAGATGCCAGATGTGGGAATTGTGATAGCTTCCAGGGCAGCCAGCACACACATTCATTATTATGCCCTGGGCATCACACACGACCTGACAGTTGATGGAGGGGAAACCCTTGTGGTTGATGTAGACCCTACTCCACTCACTGGGTGGTGCTTTGATGTGTATGTACGTGCAGTCTATTGCACCCACTACCTCAGGGTATTCTGCTATTTGGTGGAAAAGACTCATATTGCTGGCCAATGCCTCATGGGAATTGAGGAAATATATGTGGTCACCGACATGTGCTGACATGGCATCCAGGAACTCGTGCAGTACCCTGGATGCTGATGCCTGTGAAACTCCCATCATATCACCAGTTGGCCTCTGGAAGGTACCTGTAGCTAGTATTCATAGGCCAACACATACCTTGGTATCCACTGGGATGGTTTCCCTTCTGTTGGTTCTGTGTGTGAGGCATGGCTGGCACAGCTCAACACTTTGCTGCAGGAGGCCTCTGTCTACTCTATAGAGCTCCACTATCTCCAGCTCATGTAGCCCCTGGTAGGTTACCCTGGGTCTGTGCACTCTTCTTAGTCTGCTCAGCAGCATTCACAACATCACCACCCTCAGCATCTTGCACATGTTGGTTTATGATAGCAATAGCAGCCCCTAACATTTTGTCTGACTTAAGCTTTTTAAGTTTTCACTCTTTGTATATTGTAGTGTTGCAGAGTTCTTGGGAAAAAACAGGGTAGACTGCTATTTGCAGAGTTTAAAGTGCTGGGCTGGGCTGGGCTAGTCTACTGCCTGTGTAATTGGCTGATTCTGATATATTTCACCTGGAAGCTCTGCTAGTTCTGCTTGGTTAACTTCCTACTATTTCTTTTCCTTCCTTTCCCTTTCTGTTTCCGCCCAGGGCAGCGCTGCTCAAACAAGCGCAAACACGCGCACACGGGCACACACGCACACACACGCTGTTTGCCTGTTTGCAAGAAATGTCAGATATATCCACGGCGTATGCCTTTGGTTTCTTGTTTTCAGCTAGGACAATTGCAGACACGCCTCTTGCAATCCTGAGCAACTCAGGGCAAACACAAGCCACTGTGCCCCAATAAGCTTACAGTCTTTCAGACATACCCCCTCATGATGCCACCGATCTTCTACTCTACTACTCCCCTACTCCTACACTTACACTCTAGGGACATGGCTCACATGCCAGGGAAAATTGGGATTCACTATCCTTATCCTCATTTGCATAGGATTGCATACTAATGCTTGGTTACATCTCTCACACTGAGCTCCCCCCCCCCCCCACCTTAGCAACCACTACTCAGTGGCCATGTTGTTTTCAGCCTGCCATTCACCTGCATGGCAGAACAAGCTTTTTAGTGAAAATGCCCATTTTTGGCTATTTTTCAATTTTTTTTCATTTTATTTAAAGTGCCACACGTTTGCACGGCGCTGCACTACACTTAAACATCGGAGATTGGGGGGAAAAATAGATTTTAAGGATTTACAACATTTGCAAATGCCAATGGCCTTTTATTTGGCCATTGGCATGCTTCCTCAACTAGATGCATCCTTTATTTGGAGCTGAAATAGCTCTGTTTAGCTATTTGCCGAATGGTACTCCGTTACCAACAGAGTATATTTCTACAAATAACACTACTCTTACACGGACAGGTTAGTGTTTCCTGGATCACAAATTTACTGCATTTCCATAGCTTTCAGCAGCAAATTAGGTAATTTGCATACCATAACACTGTCCGTGCAAGAGTAGCTTTAGAAGCTCTCATGCACACCCCTGCCAGCTGTTGCTGGATCGCTTGGCAGACATATTGGCTGTCCGCCATCTTACACTAATCTTAGACTCCGTGCAAGCCTTCATAAATCCGGCCCAGTGACTAAAAACAGGACCAGATGCAGCAAACATGTATCTGGACTTTGCTACAGCTACAAGCTACCCTAGTTTCAACTGGAACTACTAAAGAATGTTTAACATAGCAGAAAAATAGCTGTGAGATGCTAAAAAAAGTTTAAAACAACAGAAAATCAGCAAGGAGACTCTAAAGAATGTTTAAATCAGAAACAGCAAACAAATCAGTTATTAACACTGCTTGGTGGGAAAACCTGAACAAGCAGAACAGATTGCTTTGCAATAGAGAAAAATCATCAGCAAATACTTAAAAACAGAGAAAATAGCAAAAATAGCTTGTAAACAGTGAAAGCAGCAACAAAATGTGATTAAACAGGCACAGTAAAGCAAACAGTTGTAGTACAACAGTTTAGATTAGTACACTGTATTTAAATCAGTATTAGATTAGGTGGCAGGCAATAACAATGTGCAGTAAAAAGTATAAAGAAACAAAAAAAAGGCAACTTATGCTTTTTGGAAGCTCAGAAGCGTCTTGTCATCTGGTATCTCAGTTCAGAGTTGTGGCTGGTTGCCCACCTCAGTTCAGCTTGGTACAAACAGGTCATTCTAGCTGTAATGTTCTCCCTCAGTTTAAGATTATGTTTGATTCCTACATTTATTAGGCAATTTTTCTTCCATATTCCTCTGCCTTTCATTTTCAGATACATCCTCTCATCCCATGTAAGATACAGATTATATCTGGCAGTTAAGTACAGAGGATTAAGGATACAGATTATTTGACAAGTTTCCTCTGATAGTCATGGGTCAGATTCCTTCAGTGTCTATTTGCTAACTGTGAACAAGTCACTTAAGCAGGCAGTCTCTGGACATTCATTGAAAAGAGGGTGCAACCCAGTTGGATGATCTTGTTAACAAAACAAAAAGCTCCTCTCTGTTTCCCGACTATAAATCTTGGATGGCACAGTGGTGCAGCAGTTAACGTTGTTGCTTCACAGCAAGAGTTCTCTGGTTCAATTCTCAGCTTAAGTGCCTTCTGTGTGGAGTTTGTATGTTCTCTGTGTGTTTCCTCTGGGTACTCTGGTTTCCTCCCACAGTCTAAAGACATGCATCTGGAGTATTTCTCACTTGGCCTCTGCTGAAAATAGGCTCTGTCCTAGTTGGACTTTCCTGTTCAACAAATGTTAAATAATAAAATCAACATACACTTTTTCATCCTGATGTAAACCTTTCATCAATTACTTTTGATAACTTCCTCTCTGATAGTACTTGTTTTTCTTGTCACTGTATGGCCTGCAGATCTGCACACAATACTTCAACTGGTAATTTATTTACTCTGTAGAGTGTCATTATACCTTCCAGGTAGTTTAAGTAATATCCTTGTAAGATTCAGCCTGACATTCTTTTGGCCTTCAAATCAGTCTTCTCACTCTGCTTGGTCATTGACAAAAGAATTATCATTAGCCAAGGTCTGTCTCCTTTGTCTTTTCTATTTTTAGTACCCTCAATACATAGCATGCCACTAAGCTGCTATCTATGCACTATGCAGTTTTGTTGGCAAATTTAAACAGCCATTTTTTAGCACTTTGATTTGGCCTCCTCTCTTCCCTTCTTAGGCTGGATCTTCTATCCTCTGCATCACTACAGTCCCTTCCCCCCTTCTAGTACACACACTCACACATTGGCGTTATCTGCAAACACCTGATTCTGCTCTTTATGGCTGTATGTCTATTGTGAACAGAGTGACCTCAGTTGTACTCCCCATGATTATGAGTTCCTGATGATATTGACAACCATTATATGGTTCATACCTTTACCTAGTATGGAACCTTCCACATATTCCTATTCTCTCCATCTATGTCATTAGTCTATTGTAGGTGACAGTCAAACATCTTGCTGAAGGCAAGGTATATAGAATAAACTATCATTGCCTTGTCCATCTGTGTTATCAACTTATTGTGGAACTAGATTATGTTTGCTTAAACTAAGACTTAGTTTGCTTGTTGTTGAGAAACTTATCAACCTGCAGAAATCATAACCATCATTTCCATAAGAATCTTTTCTATTACCTTGCCCTCTACCTCATTAAGGCTGTCTGACGCATAGTTTTTGAGGGGGTAACTGGATTTGCCCTTATATATGAGTACCACTGTGTCACTTCTCCAATACTTAGGTACTTTCCTACATAACAGCAATTTTTTTACAAATCTCTGGAAATAGATATGTTAATACCATTACCAGTTTCTTGAGGATTCTGTGCCAGAAGTCATTTGGTTCCCGTTTCTTGTCATCAACTCTTTTCAGGCTCTATTTCCCTGTATAGATCTGTTCATTAATTTCTTGCCACTATCCTCCTGATCTTCCTCAGCGTAGCAGCCTACTTTCATCACCACTTTAAATGATGCAACACAGTTTTATTTAATTGTTCAACCTGCCTCTTTTTTTCTTATCCATCCATTGTTAGATTATTTTTTCTAGTTTCTCTTTCTTGTTACAGTGCACTAAAAGCTGCTCTTGTGGTACTTAATTTCCTGTTGACACTTTAGCAAATATTCACCTTATGGCTTACATTTTGGCCTGGTGGTAGTCATTTCTTTCTTTTACTGCAGTTTATCATGTCCAATCCATTCCTTCTTTTAGTATGTTTACATCACACTCACTTGCCGTGTGCTTTTTCTCCCCGACTTCATGTCCAGACAAGTTCCCAGTAATTTGCAATTCTGCAGTTCCAGACCAACGCTTCAGTCACCCGTCCTGCTTCCTTTCTTTTTTCTATGAATCATTCTCATTTAATGTTATAGCCTGCGAAGGTTAAGTCTCAGTTTTTCTCTTCTGTTTTGCACAAGACCACATCCTGGATGTTATCACTCATATGGGGTTCCTGCATATTTCCTTCATGGTAAGCATGTGTATATACATGTTTAGCTAGACAGAGAGACAGGGTGAAAGACAGATAAACACTTACTGCCTTGGCTCAAAATGGACAGGTTCCACTTACATGAATGAGTCTAACAGCATATAATGTTGTGTTTCAAATAACTCTATGAACAATTAACTTTGTTTTTTTTATCATACTACACAATTTTTCAGGAAAAAAATAAACACTTTGCTTGCTAGAAACTCTGTTTTAACCTGTCAAACTTGCATTCATCCTGTTTTCATGCACATGCATACATTGGCCTATCGTGTGTTTTACTAAATTTGTTGATTTTATTTCTATTTTATCTCATATCATCATTTGCTGTATTCCTATTAGCATTTTTTGTTTCTTTGTATTTTATCCCACATGCATTGTTTGCCATATTCCTTTGAACGTATGTTTCTTTTCAAGTTCAACCTCTCTTGCAATTTGTATTGCTTTTTCCAAAGTTAAATTCACTTCAAGATTCACCTTTTGAAACACTGCAGTATCAGCCAGACCGATTATCATATTCTGTCTGATACGCTGATCTTTAGCTTGGTCAAAGCCAAAATTTTCAGATACTTCATACAAGCACCTGACAAAAACTTGAAAAGAACCTCCCCTTAGCTTGAACACATCTATGTATGGATGTCCATTTATGACATAATTATTTAGCACACAATGTTCATTGAGTGCACTTATTACTGACTCAAATGCAGCACCTAGCTCCACCAAAAATGAAAGTGATCTCTAAACTGATTCCACTGCTTTCCCATAGGCTATAGCAAAGCGTTTACATCAACTTCTTCACTTTCTTTATCCAGTTTGCCTGCAATTCAAAGACATGTGAACTTTGTATCCATGATGATTATATGATAGCTTCACAAAGTTCAACAACTCTGGTAGGCAAAACATTTTTCGTAAAAATATTGTTATTTAGGATGGAAAGTCTGATAGCTGACAAATCTACTGGTTTATTGGATAAAATGGTAACCATTTAAAATGTCAGACCTGCTAGAGTGAGCCCCAAAACACGGAGACTGAATGTCTAAAAACAGACTTTAAAGTAAAAATGCATGCTGAACTACCATGCACCCAACTAGATAAGTTTATTGCATGATTATTGATTCATGCAATAAACTTATCTAGTTGGGTGTACATAGTTCATGCATTTTTATTGTTTGATTCTTAGTTACACACTGGGGGGCTCATGTGGAACTTTCTGGATTATGAAAAACAGACTTACATATATTAAGTCTGAGATGGCCATTTCTTAGAATATTCACTTTTCTCTGAAGTATAGTGATATCAGAGTTGGTGTATATAAGTTTGTGGGGTATGGGAATCTGCACTCTAAATCAGGGGTGCTGGGTGACTTGCCTTTCTGCAAAAAAAAAAAAAAAAGTGCAAAGGATAAGAGCAATCTTTGAGGTTTGTTATTTTACTGGGTTCTTGGTCTTTTTTTTAGATTGTCAGCACTTGGCATTTCTAATGCCAACGTTGCAATAGGCAGACAAAAAATGGCTATTTTTCATTGAAACTGTCTTACTGTGAGTGAGGTGGCATTCACTTCACTATGGCATAGTTTTCTGCACTGAAATGGTATTTCTGTTTTTTTCCCCTAAAACATCCAAATTCTGACACCATGTCAAGATACACACTAATAATTACCTAGTTGTCTTGTTTGGCATATAAAGAATGTCAGCTGACAATGGCATTTGAAGTACAAAAGCAGTTTTAATAGTATACAAAATGTAATCACTACAGGAAGGTTTACTTGGCAAAGAGTCAGTTTATTTATTTACTACACATTTCCAACTCTACACCAACTTACTCACAAAACTCAAAGAATTATGGGATAGAGTTTGTTTGTCTTTTCCCAGTTAGGGGTCGCAACAGTGGAACTCCGGTCTGCTAATGATTGGCAGTAGATTTTTATGGAGCTGAGTTGCCAGCCTGATGCCCACCCTTCAGCAAAGGCAGACCCATTCACACATGTGTTTCGGAGGCCATTTGACTGCAGGGAGGACATGCAGACTCCACTCAGAAGGCACTCCAGCTGAGAATTGAACAGGAGAACCTCTTGCTGGGAGGCAACAACGCTACCACTGAACCACTGTGGCATAATTATGGGATAGAGTATACATGTAAGAAAGCTGGACACTATCATCACACACAATATTTACAAAGTTTGCAGATAAAGTTTGTATGAGCTAAACAGGTACATAAAAACATAAAAGTCATATTTACATCAGCACTATAATATATACTGGGTGAAGAAGAAGAAAATGTTTTAAGAAATTTAGACTTTTGGTGGGTGAAAGGGAGTAGATGGATGAGATAATTCATTAGGTAAAGAGCTTTCAAGGGTAACTTGGCTTTTGTTAAGCTTGCTTTTGTTTATACAGCAATAAGAAAGTGCAAGATAATGAGTGGGATAGAAAATATATTATTAACTGTGCATATGTAATGTGTCAAGTAAGTCTGCTTTTATGACATTATTGGCAAAGAGCCAGTTTATTTATTTATTTTTCAGTGAAGTGGATTTAATAGCTGATTGGATAAATTGCTATATTTTATGAGCAAGTATCAAAAAGATTGTTCGGTTGCATGCATTTTTTTATGGGGGGGTTGAAGATTAGGAATCGCTGGTGTTAAATCTCAGACTAAGTCTGATCACAAATAAATGAAGGTATTGAGGTTGGGAAGTTTACCTGTATGGAATCCCAGTATGTGAGTTGATATGTGTTGAAATTAATGCTGTTTACATTTAGTACAAGTGGAACAATGGAAGAACATTTTTTATGCTAGTATATAAAGTTTAAAACATGCAAATATTCAGGAATCACAACAATAAAGATCTGTAAATTGCAAGCATATGACTCCACTTAACAGGGAAGAACTGCTTGTAGAGAAATAGTTGGTAGCATTGTACTGAGAAGGAAATACAGAAATGTAGAAAAACAAGAATGTGGTGTAGATAATTGGTTCAACAAACAACAGGACAAGAATAAAGCAAAAACAAAAAAAGATGAACAAAACCACAGCAGGTAGCAGATAAAAAAGAATTCTGTTTAATGGTAAGCACTTTCGCAGCACATCAAGCTGCTTCATCAGACACACAAGAAATGCAACACCTTACTTTTAAACTAAAAACAACCAATAAAATCATTAGTTCAATTACATGGAGTAATAAATACAATCCTTGTTTAAAGACATATACAAAAGCATATCTAAAAAAATGGTCATCTAGACAGTAAACATTTAAAAACATAAAACACATTACTCATAAATGTGAACGATTTAAAAAAATAGTAAAAAAGTAATAGAAAACAGTAGTTATCTGGGCAGTCCCCTAGCCTGTAAAAATGGGTTTATAGAAACTTTATCATCAATGCCTCTGCCCATGCTAGCTCTCATCCTTGTAATCCATTCTAACTCTGCTGTCTCTGTTTTATGTCTGATGTCTCCCCCTCTTTCATTCTTGGGGATTATTTCCATCACCATGAACTTAAATATGTGTGTGATCATGTGTAGCTACATGTTTAGCTAAGGCAATGGATTCAGCACACATGACTATATTGTACAGATGTTATCTCAGGTGTTCTTTTAACTTACAATTTGTTTTCCCATTTTGTTTTCCCCCTTTGTAATATAAGGTTACTACAGGACATTTTTGTGTAATACTGGGATATATTATGTACAGATGACAAAGTGAGGGATATAGTAGGAGATAGACCTAATATACTTACAAGAATAATAAATCTTTGAAAAGGCTACTATGTGGGCTGAGGGATGCTTTAATAAATAGGATTGATAGTGGCAGGAGGGGTACTTTCCCATGTAAAAAATGTAATTACTGTGGACATTTAGACACCAGTAGTAAGTTCACTCACCCAGACACTGGTAAAGTATGGGAATTTAGGTTAACAGCAGACTGCAATACAACTAACCATATCTATCTGGCTTACTGTAGTAGATGCTATTCATTCTACATAGGGAAAGCAAATCATACGTTACAACGCATGAGAGAAAATCTGTATGATATATCCAGGGGTGCTGAATCCAATGCCTTAGCTAAACATGTAGCTACACATGATCACGCACATATTTAAGTTCCTGGTGATGGAAATAATCCCCAAGAATGAAACAGGGGGAGACATCAGACATAAAACAGAGACAGCAGAGTTAGAATTGATTATAAAGATGAAAGCTAGCATTGGCAGAGGCATTAATGATAAAGTTTCTATAAACCTATTTTTACAGGCTAGGGGACTGCCCAGATGACTACTGTCTTCTATTACTATTTTTTTAAATCGTTCACATTTATGTGTAATATGTTTATGTTTTTAAATGTTTACTGTCTAGATGACCATTTTTTAGATATGCTTTTGTATATGTCTTTAAACAAGGATTGTGTTTATTACTCCATGTAATTGAACTAATGATTTTATTGGTTGTTTTTAGTTTAAAAGTAAGACATTGCATTTCTTGTGTGTCTGATGAAGCAGCTTGATGTGCTGCGAAAGTGCTCACCATTAAACAGAATTCTTTTTTATCTGCTGCCTGTTGTGGATTGGTTCATCCTTTTTTGTTTTTGCTTTATTCTTGTCTAGTTGTTGGTTGAACCAATTATCTACACCACATTCTTATTTTTCTGCATTCTCATTGGTTGGTTGTAATGTAATACCATGGCTGAAGGAATTACCACTGTGCCTGACTAGAATACGTACCTGAGCCGAATGGCAGATAGAGAATCAAGCAAGGGAGACTGCAGCCCTTGGTCAATATCCAGAGCAATCTCTTGTTGGACTTTGATGTGTCGAGCCTTATTTTTAAAATGTATATTTTAGATATGTATTTTGATATATACAAGAAGGTGTTTTTAAATAGGTCTTAAAGATTTTAATTGTTTTTGTGATGTCATGATTATGTCTAATAGGTGAATGGAGAATGTAATGTTAATGATATCATTTAATTCAGGTGAATGATGACTGTTGTATCAAAGTCTGAAGAAACGTTCTCTGAAATGTGAAAGCACTTACTGTGTTCATCTGGTGTTTATTTACTTTAAATACTCTGCAACGAGCCATGGTATTGCCTCTTTCATTATTTTTTGGATCTATACTGTTGTTTCTAAAGAGGCACTTTATCCAGGACTGGTTTGTATTTGATTTTCTCTGTTTGGCTCTAACAGTCGCTGGGACATGGCTGAAGGTGTAGCAGCAGAAGCTATGAGCTCTTACGAACATATGGGTAATGAGTCTTCCTTTCAGAGACTCCTTCTTACTGAAAGCAATCCGCTTTTGAGGCTAACCACTATGGAACTAACAAAAGAAGGTGGAGAGACCATAAGTACAGTACGGAATATGAATGTTATTCAACTTACTAGGAAGTTGGAAAATAAACTGAATAAATTAAAGTGTACACAGTTGCTGAGACAGCATATGGAGGCATGTCTCAGTTTTAAGGTGGTGCCGAGAGGGTTACGAGTATTAAAAATGCCTACTTTCAATACCACCTATCCAGAACTGTTAATTAAGTGGCAAAAACTAAATATGGACACTTGCTATGGGTATATCAAGCTTTTGATCAAGAAATATCGATCAATAGAATGCACGTTAATAACGGAAATTACTTCTCTGCAGGAAGAACTGGGTTCTCTCTTAAATCCTACTGACATGAATGTTTTTGTCAGTGAACTAACTACTAACTTAGCAATACTTGATAACAAACTGCTGCAAGATAACAAGAAAAAGTTGGAATGGGACTTTAATGATTTCCAAAAGGGGAATGTGTTCTCCTGGCTTAGAGAGAACACTAGGAATGTCAATGCAAGTGTCAATGCAACTGTACAATCTTCTACAAATTGCAATGCATTTGATGTTACCATTCCCACTGTGACAGTACCGGCTAGTATGTCACAACCGGAAGCTGTTGGGGAGCGAGAGAATCATGAGATGAGTGGAGAGGTTTACAACTGGAGAAGGGCCCTGTATATACAAAGAAATAATTATTATCATCAACTACGATGGATGTTAGGAGGAAAGAATGCCAGGCGATAACTACTGCCTTGATACCTGCTACAGCACATGGTTCATCTGATGACAATGCATTCTGCCCTTTTCCACTACCAATTCGTCAGACCGACAGTCAGATTTGGACATCTCAGAACAAGATAAAGAAGCAGAAAACTTCAGAAATGAGGCACGGATTTCAGAATTGTTGCTGTGGATTGGTTCATCCTTTTTTGTTTTTGCTTTATTCTTGTCCAGTTGTTGGTTGAACCAATTATCTACACCACATTCTTATTTTTCTGCATTCTCATTAGTTGTTTGTAATGTAATACCATGGCTGAAGGAATTACCACTGTGCCTGAGCTAGAATACGTACCTGAGCCGGATGGTGGATGGAGAATCAAACAAGGGAGACTGCAGCCCTTGGTCAATAACCTCAGCAATCTCTTGTTGGAATTTGACGTGTCGAGCCTTGAGAAGGACTCGACAGAAGTGAATGACTTTGACTCTTTATAACTAAAGAAAGACATGTTTAAGTTGGAAAATGATTTAAGAAAGCTCAAAAGGCTTCAAATGTAAAGGTTTCACTTTGAAGCCTGTTTAAAGTTACAAATAATTCCCCATGGGCTACGGGTTCTCAAGATACCCACGTATGGGGACATATGCAAACAGTTATTAATTAAATGGCAACAATGTAACCTAGACTTGGGATTCAACTACATGTGTCTTCTAATAGAGCAGATTCTACCAGAAGAAGAATCACTGGCTTGTAATATTCTTCAAATGCAAACTGAACTATATGAGCAGTATCCTACTAGTACTTTGGATTTTAAAATAGACCATCTAATAGAAACTGTAACTTTATATGAACAGCAAATCTTGGGTCAAAAGAAGAGAAAAATCCAGAGAGATATATACAAGATTTTTCTTCAGGCGGAGTGTTTGCCTGGCCAAAAAATACATTGACTACAGTCAGTGCAGTGAACAATGCTGATATACATTTCCAATTTAAAAACATAGGCAGCAAATGCCTCTAATGGGGCAGACATGGCCGCTTTAAGAGAAAGTAGCTTTAATGGGTCTGCTGAAGCTGAAACAACTACCACACCCCCTGATGATAACAACACACACAGCCAGCAGTGCAGTAATGGTGGATACGGCTTCCTTTACTGGGTGAGCACATAAGAAAAAAGGGAACCATGCAGATGATGTTTCATTCAGCAGTGTTGTTTCAGGGTCGAGTTTGAATCCTAGCAACAGGATGGAAGTTAAATTACCATTTCAAATTCACAGCACACATTTTCGAGAGCTGTCCAACAGCAGGGGCCACCTGAAAAGGAAAGCTTCACTCGAGGACAACAACACCATGACTATAAAAAAGATGTGGATGCAAGCAAGAAATCGCTAATATGGAACATTTCTTCTAGGACACTAACATCACCTGAAAAGACTGTCCTTGAAAAAGGTATGACTTTTATACAATCTAACCAAATAAAATTAACTGATAACATCATTGAACTAAAAACTTTTACACGCAACTTAATGCTTAAAATACAGTTTGAAAATAAAAGTAAAGGGGATGGTGACATCAATGTGTTCCACAAAAGCAGTACTTTCACACCTAAAAGCAATGCAGTAGATGAAGCATTTCATAAAGTCTGTACCAAAGAGATGGATTCCTATTACATGATCGAAGACGCATTCTGTCGAATGCGTCTTGATCGACCATAAAAGAACGAAAAGGCAAAATAGTGAAGCGGCTTTTAAGCAAATTCTTTCCCCTGGGAAATAATTCACTTCTGTTACTTTGCGGTTTTTGGCACTGTAGTGTGATCTCGGAGTTGGTATATTTAAGTAGGGGGGTGTGGGGGGTGAAGCTGCTTCACTTTATGTACTTTTTTAAAGTTTTGTTTGTGGGGTTTTTTTTTGTTTGTTTTTTAGAACAGAGTTTTTTTTTTTTCCCTTGGAAAAAATCTCTGTTCTGGGGTTCCGACATTGTAAGCTTTCGCTTACATGGGGTCGATTAATCATCATTCACTTACTTAAGCATGCAATGATGTAATATAGACCCCAAAGAGATATATAACGTGTATGGTAATTGTGTTATGGGAGCTAAGAAAATAAAATTGCCAAAGATTCCAAAGACAACCACAAGGCATTCTATAGCTATGTCAAGAATCTAAATGGCAATGCTCAGATCTGCTCTGAGCTACAACAGAATGGCATTAAATATACTGATCCCAAGGATATTGCTACTATCCTGGCAGATAAATTCAGTGCAAACTTCACCCCCCTCTCACCCCATAAAGGGCCCATCTCAATAATGAAAGATTGCCAAATTCCGGTAATAAAGGCCACGCAGGTAAAAAATGCACTCTCCAAAGCTAAGAATACAGCATCCATGGGACCAGATGACATCCCAGGCTGTGTACTACATGAACTACAAAATGAAATGGCACCTCACCTAAGTGTCATGTTTAATCATAGCCTCACTTCAGGCTTCATGCCCACTGAATGGTGCACAGCTACAGTTATCCCACTCCAGAAGGGGGGATCCGCCTTGGATCCCAGGAACTACTGCCCCATCAGTCTGACGAGCCTGATCTGCAAGGCCATGGAATGTATTATCATGGAACTTATAAACAAAGACATTGGCAACCTTTAAACACTGAACCCTACACAGTTTGGGTTTTTTGAAGGGACGATCTTGTCTCCTGAACCTGACTGACTTCTTCAAATCTGTCTGCAGAGCCGTAGACAAGGGTAAGGTGGTCCACACAGCCTGTCTGGACCTCACCAAGTCCTTTGACACCATCCCCCACTCTGGAATCATAGATAAACCTAGTAAGCTGGGCATTAATCCCTACATCACTTGCTGGGTTGCCAACTGGCTTACTGACAGAACCCACACTGTAAAAGTAGTCAACTCCAAATCCAGCTCCAGACAAATGACAAGTGGAGTAGCTCAGGGTTCAGTCCTGGGACCGCTCTTGTTTGGCATCTACTTCTCTGAAGTACAGTCCAACACTAAGGGACTCTGGGTAACAAAGTTTGCAGATGACTGCAAACTGTTTGCCATTATTGAATCCCCAAATGATGTGGATATTCTACAATAGGGCCTTACAGAAACAGATGCTTGGTGCCAGAGCCATGGGCTCAAGCTCATTGCCAAGAAATGTATAGTTATCTCCTATGGGAAAAAACATGTACCTGTGAATTACCACATAGGTGCAGTACACTAAACACGAAGTGTGTTAAGAGACTTAGGGACACAGGTGGACAGTGGTCTCACCTTTGATAACCACATAGCCACAACAGTCAGGAAATCCTTCTATGTGGTACACCTCATTACTAAGGGCTTTTCATCCAGAAAAAAGGAGGTCATTGTCCCACTGTACTCATCCCTCATTAGATCCATTATAGAATACAACGCCCCGTTTGGTATGTACCTCTCAAGACATCTGCAACAACTGGAAAGGCCACAGAAATATCTCACTAAAAGAATCACAGGCCTAAAGCAAATGCCCTATGCTGACCATCTAAAAAAATTCCATCTATACTCTGTCACATATCGTCTAATCCAGGGCGATCTCTGCTTAACATAACATACTAGCAAACCCAGAGCTGTTGGACATGCTACACTTAAAGAAATCCCAATCCCACAGAGACACACACTCCAGGGATCTAAACCTTGTCATCACAATGAACAAAACATGCTGGAGGGATAGCTTTCTGACCCAGAGACTCCCCAGACTTTGGAATAGACTGCCCATACATGTCAAGCAGAGCGCCTCTTTGACCCTCTTCAAAAGGAACCTTGATGATTGGCTGAGAGATAGGAAATTCACTCCAGGAATCACATCAGCCACCCTGCTAGAGAGGGGTCCAGGGAAGTAAATACTGTGGGAAGAAATAGCCAGGTAATTGTTGTGGCTAGGCTTGTATAGGCCCTAGGGCCAATAGCCTAGTACCAGCCTATGAACCTAAGTTTTAAAACGTGAACTTTTCTGAAAAGCAAGCCTTGTCAGTTCTACAGACAGACAATTCAATATTTATAAGACAAGCTGACAAGGGAGGGCCCTTGGTAATTATGGACTACTGCTACTATAAAGATACCATGAACTTGATGTTGAATGAACCTAAAGTGTATAAAAAAGTTGATTTTGTGAAAGTGAAACAATGTCCCATGAATGTATATAACAGTTTGTATGAACGTTTGCAATGTAGAATTATAAATATTGAGCTTTTTGGATATTTAATTGTTAATGAACCCATGATACCTATCATACAAGGACTACCAAAGGATCATAAACATCCTACACTACCCCCTATGAGACCAACTGTGGCCGGCAGAGGGTGGTGTACTGAGCCATTGAGTATCTTTGTTGAAAAGCATCTTAAAACAGTTTTGGGTAGGAATACATATATTCTCAAGGTCATCAAACAATTTTTAACTGATTTATATACATTTGCTAACAGCAAACAGATTAGTGATGGCTGTTTAATGGTTACTCTAGATGTGCAGTTGCTTTTTACTAGCATACCCAACAGTATTGGCCTGGAAATGTTTAAACAATATTTACTAGATGATGCATCATATGATTCTGGTTTTATAGAGTTGCTTTCTATATTTGTTGAATTAATTTTAGAAAATAATGTATTTTTGTCTGAACACAACTTGTACAGGCAGATAGATGGCATAGCTATGGGCACTTCTTGTACCAATAGCTATGCCAACATAGTTATGGCCACATGTGAAGAGAACCACCTGCATCTGTATGAGAGGACTGGACAGTTAATTTTTTATCGGCATTTTGTCGATGACTTGTTTTTGCTGTGGGAAGGTGATGAGCATACCATGAAGCAGTTTCATGAGGCTATAAATAACAGCACTGAATTCCTTAAATGTACTATCAGTAGTTCTTACAACATCATTGATTTTTTAGAAGTAAGAATAACAAGGGATAGTGTAAGGGGATTCAACACACAGATCCACAGGAAAGAATGCCATAGTAGCTCATACCTCCACAGGCAAAGTATGTATTCAGGCCACATCTTTAAGAATGTTATCAAAGGCCAAGACCTAAGAACCTCAGAATTAGTGGCAGATGACCAGAAGTCTAAGGATAAACTTGAGAATCTTAAAGACAAGTTCATGGATAGAGGTTACAATGAGAAGGAAGTTACAGGTATACTGTCCCAAATACCTGAATATAGAGGGGAAAGGGGTAGACCTTACTTCTCAAATACTACTGTCAACAATAGTAATGGAAATAAAGGTAGGAAATGTATGCATATACTTGTCACTTAATCCATAATATAAGGTAACTGCAGGACATTTTTGTGAAATATTGGGATATATAATGTGCAGATGACAAAGTGAGAGATATAGTAGAAGACAGACCTAGCTATACTTACAAGAATAATAAACCTTTGAAAAGGCTACTGTGTGGGCCAAAGGGATGCTTTTATAAATAGGACTGATAGTGGCAGGAGGGGTACTTTCCCATGTAAAAAAATGTAATTACTGTGGACATTTAGACAGCAGTAGTAAGTTTACTCAACCAGACACTGTCAAAGTATGGGAATTTAAGTTAACAGCAGACTGCAATACAACTGACCTTGTCTATCTGTCTTACTTTAGTAGATGCTATTCATTCTACATAGGGAAAAGAAAAATGTTAAAAGAACGCATGAGAGAGCATCTGTATGATATATCCAGGGATGCTGAATCCAATGCCTTAGCCAAACATGTAGCTACATGTGATCATACACATATATTCAAGTTCATGGTGATGGAAATGATCCCCAAGAATGAAAGAGGGGGAGACATCAGAAATAAAACAGAGACAGCAGAGTTAGAATGGATTATAAGGATGAGAGCTAGCATGGGCAGAGGCATTGATGATTAAGTTTCTATAAAGTTAGTTTTACAGGCTAGGGGCTGGCCCAGATAACTACTGTTTTCTATTACTCTTTTGCTATTTTTTTAAATCGTTCACATTCATGTGTAATGTGTTTATCTTTTTAAATGTTTACTGTCTAGATGACCATTTTTTAGATATGCTTTTGTATATGTCTTTAAACAAGGAATGTATTTATTACTCCATGTAATTGAACTAATGATGTTGTTAGTTGTTTTTAGTTTAAAAGTAAGGCATTGCATTTCTTGTGTGTCTGATGAAACAGCTTGATGTGCTGTGAAAGCGCTTACCATTAAACATAATTCTTTTATATCTGGTGCCTACTGTGGTTTGGTTCATCCTTTTTTGTTTTTGCTTAATACAGAAATGTACCAATATGTTTGTCTTCAAACAAAGATAAGAAATCCGATCCTAATGCCCATTGCAGTGGACAATGATGCAAGGAAGAAAGCTAGAAAATGCTATCCACATAAGTACAAATGGCATAACTAGAATTTATATGACTGCATGACTTCTTCTGTATTCTTTGGTATCTTTTTGACCCCTCCAAGTTTATGTTGGTTGTGTTCAATATATTTTCTCCAGGATTCATGAAGCTCCGTGCAAGAATAAGGCTATTCTTGCATGCAGTGGTTTGTGTCCATTTAGAATAGCAGCACATCTTGCATATGCATGAAGGCACACTGCTATCTAATCTAAATGGACACAAACCAGGAGGGGGAGCACAAGGGGCATGAGTCAGCAGTGCCTGCACATGCAACATGCCCCCTTCACTCAGAAAGTGGAGATGATGGTCAGTTTATATAATAGTAGAGCCTGGCTCTAATATTATGTACTAAATGAGTGTCTGCATACACTGAAATGTTAATAGCTAACATTTCAGTGTCCTCAGATACTGAAAAAAAAATCACAAACACCTAGAAGGCAGCAGCCTTCAAGTGCATACCCCCAAATGTATGCACTCTTGCCCTACATGCATGGAAGCAGTAGGGCAAGAGGAAAGCAATAGAAATTAAAAAATGTAATTTTTTTTTGTCATCAAATAAATCCAAAGTTTAAGCGGTGCACAGCTTGTATGTGTGGCACGCCACTATGCTTAGCTTGGCTGAAATCCTGAAAATGATAGACAAGTACTATTGTGATCGACAACATCATCAATCTGCTGTAGCGTAGTGGTACTGCTATATTATAGCATGTAGAACATGCTTGGTTTAAATCCCCCCCTCTGCCAAATTATTTAATAAACTTTTAAGGAATTTGAATGATAGATGTCAATCATATAGCTCACATATAGCACAGTAGGGGTGGGAATATGTAAAATATAAATGTAAAAAATAATTTATAAATTTAATGAAAAATTAGATTTAAGCAATGCTTTGCTAGTGTAAGCATTGCTTACCTGCTTTCAGCTCTGCTTAGCTGGTGTAAGCATTGCTATGTGGATTTGCAAGGAGCTAAGTGTAGTTCAGCATATTAAATCTGGCCAATCAAGAAAAAGTGCAGGAAAACTTCCCTATTTAAACCGCACAGGTGGGAATACAGCCATAACCATTTGGGATTGCTCACAGCAGGACCAAAATGTCTGGCGTTGGTGAAGGTGTTCGCTTCTGAGTGCAATGTTCTGGCATCCAAGAGTCCAGGGTCATGGTTGGGCTCCTAATTAAAAACCATGATGGCAGGCTACTGCAGGGGAAGTACCAGAGCTTGCAGTACAAAGCTGAGGCCTGGGACCAGCTTGCATGTGATCTCACCAGTGTCACTGACATACCCCAGACTGGTGAGCAGGTACATCACCACCATAAGGACCTGAAGCAGAGGAAGGGTGCACTCTTGGACCAGTGGATCCAAGAAGCCTGAGCACAGGATGTCCCACCTGTCTGTAAGTATGCAGTCTTATGTATCTCTAAGTATGGAGAAAGTTCAACTTGTGACTGTGCAGGTGTGATTAATGTGTGATATCTCCACATACAGCTGCTGTGGAGAGGTCCCAGAATGTTGAGGCTCATGCCTAGTGACTGGCCCAGCTGCATCAGCAATATGGTGAGAACAGAATACCCCCTACTATTAGTAGTAAGAAATCAAAATTATAGTAATGGTAGTACTGCCGATATCTATATATATATATATATATATATATATATATATATATATATATATATATATATATATATATATATATATATATATATATATATATATATATATATATATATATATATATATATATATATAAAATTGCAAAAGTCAGGAATAAATGCCTGTGTCAGGCTGCCAGTGCTACAATGGAGTATTCCCAGCTGTGTAATACAGATATCAATAGCAAACAAGGTACAATATGCAGGAGAGGAATATTAGAATATGTAAGAGTGTGCCTGAGTGAACATGCCAAGAAAGTGCCATGTCAGGGCTACTGTACAGTTAGAAATGAAAAGCATTCCCCTGTGCAGATCATGCAGGAAAAGTAATTGTGGATGTCTGAGTTGTACACTGATATGTATGTCAAAACTAGTAAAGGTTATCCCAAGCACTGGTGTGTGTCATCTCACTTGTACCTGAAAAATAGAAATGTGTATGTCCTGCAGAATGCATTAACTGAGGTGAACTGATTTAGCACTGCTTGTCTGCATACTTTAGAATGGGTATGTCAAATAACTTAAAAAAAGCAGCAGTACATATTTCTATCAGAATGTTTTACTTGTTTGTCTGCCAGCATTGTCCTGTGTTAACCTTTCAATTTCAGCTGTATCTAGCTCGAATGTACTAAAAAATGTTTAAGGCTAACAGGTGCAGACTTAAAACCTACACTGTGTACTCAGGAATCTAAATTGCAGTATGTAGTTGTAAAACAGTCAAATGTGCAATCCAGCTAATGTGCATGTTTCATAAACAGTGACACCAATGTCTGTTGTGTGTGCATAATTTGTACTGAAAATGGGAAATAAATAATGCAACATGTCATAATAAAAGTACTGTGCACAAAAATATGTACTAGACAGAAATGTCACAAGTAACCCACAACACCTCCTCAGTAGCTCAGCCTGATAAGAACTAGGCCTGTAGTTCAATTATGCACACACACACCACAATTTAAATCCAGGGACCACCACTAACATCTCAGTCTGGTTCTACAGTTGTAAACTACAATCTGAATAGAAAAAAATAATGCACTGCAACACATACATTTTCCATACAGGGCACACACGTAAAGAAATCTGAATAGAAATACTAGTATGATGTGTATAACTAAGAAAGGTGTACAACTGCTGTGTTGATCAGCCCCAGATCAACAAACAGATGCAAGCTAGACATCCACACTCTGCAGTCTGACCCAGACAAGCCCCTCAAGTGTTATGTTGTCACGGATAGTTTCCCCAGTTGCCAAGAAACCTGCACACAGAGAATGTCACAGTAGATGTATGTGAAAGGCACAACACACATTCCAGGGCCTGCAACTAATATGTGAAGATGAAATATGTGTAGGAACAGCAATGTAATATGCACACAGTTCATCTGCACAGGCCCACAGGTAAAGAAATTGGTATAGAAACAGGTATGATGTGTATAACTAAAATAAGGGTACAATTGCTATGATGATATGTACAGCTGTTGGTGTGCTGCAGCAGCCCCATGGATCACATAGAGTGTAAGTGTGGTCAGAATGTAGAGTAGTGAATAGTAGCGTACTGACAAATATACTTGATAGCAGTTGACAACTGAATCTGTTCCCTTCCTCCACCACTCAACTGATCCAACCATCACACTGAAACCAAAATGGGTATGTTCCTAAACAAACCTCTATTGTTGGAACCATTGTTCCATTTGGTTTCTCACTGTTTAAATTGTGTGCATACTAATATTCCTTGTTGAATATTCATTTGTTTTGCCTGCCTGACATTCCACTAAATGGCATGCTGTTGCAACCCTGAATGCCATTCCATTTATACATGGTTTTGTTTGCTATGGCACTGTTATAATTGCACTGTTTTGGGTAAATGGGAATATCCATGCATGCTATTTGGACTAATGTCATAATGTGTTGTGCATGACTAACCAATATTCATTTCTAATTTCAACACCATGGCACATATGGGAAGGCAGATCCCAGTGCATCTGCCTCTCCCACCAAACACAAAAAATAAATATATGACCAAAGGCACTATTAATGGGATGAAGGGACAAAAATAAGTATCTCTTGTAATTATTCATATCATCCCCTCCTCCACAGCTGAACAGACCTGCCTTGCAACACAATAACCAACAGTGGCAATTCTCAAACCCAAGACCCTTCACAACATAGGCACAGCAAGTTAACAGTAATCCATTTCAGCTGTACAATGTCAGGATGATATCAGTAACATATCGTGCAGAACAGTCTGTGTAACATAGGGAATGTACAATGTGGAAGCAGTAAACATTCTAATGATACACACACACACATATATATATTTATATATATATATATATATATATATATATATATATATATATATATATATATATAATATACACACACACACACACACACACACACACACACACACACACACACACACACACACACACACACACACACACACACACACACACACACACACATACACACACACACACACACACACATATATATATATATATATATATATATATATATATATATATATATATATATATATGTGTGTGTATATATACACATACATACACATATACATATATTACAACTTATAGATATGTATAAGAAGATATATATTTAGAGGGTGCACAGCATATTGAACAGCCAGTATTCCTGCAGTTGCCACCTTTTAAAATGGCCAGTGTTTGATTATTTTATACAAAAGACAATTATTTCATGAAACGTATACCCACAGAAAGTCAAAGGATATGACACCATACACAAGTTTGCATACATAGAAATGTTTATTTGTGTACTATTTCAGTTGTATATGCCATTTCATATAGCAGTTAGGTCTTTGCAATATATAATAACTGAGTAATGCAACTCTCAAACAAAAGATGTGATACAGTAATCTGAAAGTATAACATTTGTTGCTGTCCAGGCCAAGGCTTTCAAGTAGTACAATAGTAAAAAAAAAAAAAAAGACACTTGCCTGGAAGATAAAAATCAGTCAACACTAATTAATTACAGATGTCGTTCAGTAGCCTCCAGTTACACTTTGTACTCAACCCCTAGGGGGAAAAGAATTAAGTTGTCACAATGAAAATGTGTATGTTACATAACAATGCTTAACTTAAAACATCACTATCACACTGACAAACAGAACTGTCTGTAAGACAGTAAGCAGTAGCCCACCACTGTTCCCATGGTGAAATGTATGAAAATATACAGCCATATACCTTCATGTGTCTTATTACTGATATTCCTCACATGTTGTAACAGCCTAGGTTAAAAATGGTGCATACCCCTCCCTCATAGAATGAATTACAAGGGCATATAATGGTGTTACATATACCGACCACTGGACTGTATAAGGTCACACACACATTGTGTCCAGCTGTAGCCCTCATACATATGGACGCTACCCCACAATTTGTGTGGGAGTCCACAACATCACTTGAATAATAGCAGGAATGTCAGCACTAAATAATGACAGGCCACTACTTAACCTCTTACTGCATGACATATAGACAAGGCCTGGAATATAGGTGGAGGACAGAGGCTGGAACACAGGGCCTTATTTGCAATATTGCTGTTATACACCATGAAAGATGATGGTGTTACAGGACTGGTTGCAACATACCCTTACTCAGGAATATGAAGTCAGAAACACAAATAGATGTAGCCATGTACTGATAGCACTAAACAGAGAGAATGCCATTGATATATCAGAGACAAGACCTGTGTGGTGAACAGACAAAACATAACAGCCAATCCTCTGGCCATCATGTGGATTGGCCCACAGTTGAGAGCTATGCAGACAGACTGCATTCCATACAAAACCTAGCATGTACACCCAAACCCTGTAAAACTAGCGAAATTCAAAGCATGTAACAATACTGACACTGCCCGTAGGTCTGGAACCTTATACAAATATGTAGTTGGCCTGTGTCTGCAAGTCCTGTTGTAAGATGTATTGCTATCTGCTGTCTATAACACTGCTGGCCACACACAGGAAGGATGTATTCCATACAGGAAAGGTAAAGGGTTATAGTACTGGGTTGCCATGACAGTGGTAACTGGAAGTACTGCACAGCTGGCTGCATGCAGTTAGCGAGTGGTGAGCACTGACTGGTGCAGAGGCCATCACCTGTTTATGAGCATCACCTACAAAATCCATGCTGCAATGAGAGAGAGAGAGAGAGAGAGGTAGGTGAAACATATATGCATGTAATTGAATGTAGTACTTGATGATGTGGAAAGATTTATATGTGCCATCAAGACTTGTTGTAATGATGTCCTGCTGAACAACTGCTATGGACATAGCACCTGGCCCTGTGGGCAGTGGGCCATACCTGTCAACTGTGCAGATCAGCACTGAATGACAAGATGTAAGCCATCATAGTGTGTGTGTTTTGTACCTCAAGACATGTATATTAGTGTGGCAAATAGCTAGTGGTGGAAGTAATGAAGTTATGATAGACACATGAGTTTCAGACCCCACCCACCTGCAGGACAGTCATGTTAATGTGAAATGTATCATGCACAAATGTCATAGGTTTGTAATAGGCTTATCTGCAATCTGTCCCTATATATACCCCCTTAATATTAGGCTATATCCACATGTGACACCTTTCTGTTTTGTAGCAAGGCAGTACAGTGCAGCTGTGAAGGAAGGAGAGTTAGAGAGTGTGGACCTGATGTTTGAATGCACTATATATATAAATATATATATATATATATATATATATATATATATATATATATATATATATATATATATATATATATATATATATATATATGTGTGTGTGTGTGTGTGTGTGCATATATATATATATATGTATATATATATATATATATATATATATATATATATATATATATATATATATATATATATATATATGTATGTATATACACACATACATATGCACACACATCACACACACACATACACACACACACACACACACACACACACACACACACACACACACACACACATATATATATATATATATATATATATATATATATATATATATATATATCCCCAACATTTTGAATGACAGTGCTGCATATGTGTGAGAAAACATCACACATATTGATGCACACACACTCACACACACACACACACACACACACACACACACACACACACGCACACACACACACACACACAAGCACACACACACATATATATATATATATATATATATATATATATATATATATATATATATATATATATACATATAGAGTAAGCGGGTGCAAAATGGACAGTTATGTCTGGTGTGAAATCCATGTTGGGAACACATTGCCCTTGTTTGTGAAGGTGAGATTGGTATGCTGGGGAAGGATATTAGGTATATTTGGGGAGGTATGTTGGGTTGGAAGACAGACAAGACAGCATACAGGGGTGGTATATGACACATGTGGTGAGTAAACACCTTGGATGGGGAGTGGTGTTTGGAAAGTTGAAGCCCATGAGTCCTCATATGGAAACAATAGAACTAAGGTCCTTACCCATGAGCAGTCACAACTGCACTGTCACAGCCCTGAAGGTGCTTGAGTTGGGGACTGAGAAGGAGGAGCATGCTGACCTTGTAATTGTGTACTGAGGGCCTCAAGGTGGTGAAGCACATCCTCCAAGTCTCTGTGGAGCTCCCTATGCACCAGACCCTGGACCTGACTTCACATGAAAGGATCCTATCTGTGTGTGCTCCCAGGGCTGTGTGTGCTCTCAGGGGGGTAATGAACACCATCCCCTGTGGTGGTTCCACCTGAAGGTAGTGCAGGACCAGCAGATGATGAGGTCCTGGGGTGGGTCCCAAGATGTGCTGTGGCCTGGTAACATGGGCAGATGAGGTGGGAGTGGTGGTTCTGCTGCAAACAGGCCTCCCAAACATGCTATTGTGTCACAGTTATAGAACATATGTGGGTAGTAATAGTCCACACAATCCAGGATTACTTCAAACAGCATGCATAGATATCCCTATTAACACAAAACACCAGATTTGTAGCAGTCACATAGCAAACAAAACACATGCATATAATGGAACCATAGTGGCCCTTACAATGGCATGCAGGTGACATTGTTAGCAACAGGCTACCAAAGATAGTGTTTCAACATGGAGCATGACTAGAAACACATTGCACAATTTGTCATACAGTATGATATATGTCTCAAAAGTAGGTTTGCTGTAAACATACCCGCTGAGTTGTGTGTTCAGATTATTCTTGAAAATATGGTGGAGAGGAGGCAGAGATGTCAATTAACAACTATTATATCCTTGCAGTATGAGGTCCTCAGACCTTTTTCCTTTTTATGTCTTTCAGACACCATGTCTGGGGAGCGTTTGCCAGTTTATTCCCTCCAGGAAAATGATGTCATAATCTACTACCTGGTGCAGCACCACCACACCCTATTTGGCTGTACAGCCCATGATCTGCAGGAGAGGACCGCCCTGTGGAATGAGCTTGTCCACATGGTAAATGATGTCGGCCTGCATAACCACAGTTATGAGCAGGTCCAGCATCAGTGCACTGACTTCATTTGCCATGACCGTCAGCATGCTGCTGCAGTTAGGAGGAACCAGCTAGCCACAGGGGGGTCATGCCATCCAGCCCCTTCTGACACATGCTGATAAGCTCCTTGCCAGCCTCAGGGCACCTACCCACCAACAGAGTCAAGACCCAGCGGATAGCATTGCGGAGGTGTGTGCTACCCACACAATGGACAAGGAGCATGCAGGTAAGGCCACAGGGCACATCAGTAGACCACTGTTGCTTATCCAGATGTACCTATAGAGTTTAATCATGCATATGTGAGATACAATATTTATATATATATATATATATATATATATATATATATATATATATATATATAGTCTGTTGCTGCATTGTAGTAATGAACAGGTGTGCATAATCTGTAGTATTGTGGGTTTGTACTGTTGATGTACTGAAATGCTGCTCCCACCCTGTACCAGGAGCCTGTAGCTGGTGAGTATGGTGTTGTTTGCTCTGGTTTGCCAATACACTGGCCATGTTATGACCATGTCATTTGACATGCACACATTTAATACACTTACCCATAATGCATGCTGTACATGTTCACTTATTGTTGCTGTTAACTGCACTGCATCACAGTGGTCGCCATGTTGGCATATCTGAAGGGTATGTAAGAGTCCTGCAATATAACTAACAACCTGTCATTGCACAGAGATGAACATAATGCTGGGACAAATGGCCTACAGTTGGAACATGTCAGAAACATCACCCTTATACAGTGCTACAACAGTGTATATACCACTATTACAATGGCAACTGTTACAGATCTACACAATGGCATATCACAATACCACATTCCACAACCCTTACAACCTGTAATGTGGTCCTAACATGAGCAATGAATGTGTAATATGGAATCCTATGTTAGGACAGCAAATATGGGGAATACATACCTTAACAAACACTAGAAGTATATGTGTGCACACACTCCAAATAACATATCATGGAAGCAGCTTTTGAGGTACTGACAGCATTCACTCTTCATGAGTATGCACCTTCCAGCAAGTACAGGTCCTCAATGTCACACCAAGAAATGTTCTGCTGTCCAAGATGCATGTCCATCACATTTGCCCACTCACCTGCAACAGAGGCAGCTGTGGCTTGCACACATCTTACACGCCATGGAATGGATCTCATGCCCAACAGGTAGCATGCAGGAGTGGGAGATGTAGCCTTACCTCACCATTGCATATAACACGGCAAACAGTGCAGACAGTCATGTATGTGATGAGGAAGTATGGGACAACATTAATGTATAAAATAAACAGATGACCATCCAAGACAGATGATGACACATGTTGCAAACTGGTCATGGAGGCTGCCTAGAAACATGCCGCAACACTGAGGAGCTGCAGGAATGTCTAGCAAGTACTGGCTGTGCAGAACCTGTGTCGACAATCACCTGGACTCTGCATAAGTGTGGCCTATGGGTTAGGGTAATCAGATGGGACAGTTGTTTCACAGGGAACATAATCCATGGCTCTCTACAGGTAGCATATGCATAACATCAAAAGCCCCCCAAAGACATGTATTGCAATGTGTAATGGTGTAGCAAAACCAAGTTCGAAACTTACAGACAGTATCAATAAAGATACATGTACTGCACAAGCAACACCTTACTCCACCTCAGACCCACCATCCCCATTTGTACCTTGCTGGTGCCAGTGTACACCTGTATGTTTGCCGTTCATTAGCAGGGACTAGGCCAGTACACATGGTGTTCTGAATATGGGACACTGCAAAATGACACTCATGTGTAGCCCATAGTTGTCAAACATCTGCAAAAAGGCTGAGGATGGGGAGGGGTGTCATCCTGAAACACAACTGTGAACTGATGTAGACATCCAAAGCTCACTAAGAATGGCTATATCTGCACAATATCACGGTCATGAATTGTGGTAGACATAATTCTGGCTCCAAAGCAATAGTGAAGGCACTGTGTGACCTCCAAGGGCTGTGCACATGAGTTGACCTTGCAATCTTGCAGAGTTGGGGGACATTTATAGGGCAGAGTGACCAAATACTGGGAAGTGCAGATGGGCCATACTAGTATACCCCTTCCAGGAATAGTGACTGCTGTAGTACACTTGGTGCAACAAACCATCATGTTAAGGGTGTGCACACTTATGCACCCACATATTGTATGCATCCCAACCAGCCTCTGCATAGCTAACACATTTGTTTGATACTGCATTTGATTGCATAGGTCATATGTCACATATCAGGTTTGTGTAATGTTAACATATGCAGTATTGTGGCCCCATGGCATATCAGGGAACAAGGGGCTATATCAATAAGGGTGTGTACACTCCTCATAGCCACAGTAAGGTTTGAAGGTTGTCAGTGTAATTGTATTTTATTGGTCATACATGCACCGCTGGTGATGAGATCTGCAAATCAGACATCAGGCATTCACTATTGACATCTGTCCACATATCATCCCAGGTATGTGTTGGACAAACACATAGGGGCTGTGAGCAGCAGAGCAAACATAACTGACACACATATACACATTCAGCAATGGTGAGTACACCTGTGAGGTATGGTGCACAGTACATGCCAGGGTACTGAACAGGTGCACAACACTACTGTGTACATGGGTGCAGTGTGTTCCAGAGGAAGGGCATCACTTAGTACCACAACTCATGCATCACAGAGATGTATAATCTTGGTAACAGGGATTGACTATAGCTGCAGTGCATGCTGTTGAGTGGCATATGTCATGCATGTTGGGTAATGAGAGGTCTGTGTGCAATATCTTTGTGCAACCTCACCTGTAAGTGTGTGTGTGTGTGTGTGTGTGTGCGTGTGTGTGTGTGTGTGTGTGTGTGTGTGTGTGTGTGTGTGTGTGTGTGTGTGTGTGTGTGTGTGTATATATATATATATATATATATATATATATATATATATATATATATACAGTTAAGCAATGATGTACAGGTCTTAAAATGCATTTCTTGTTTTCCCCTCACAGGTGGAGAGATCGGTCAGGGTCCCTCCTGCAGGCAAACTGATGATAATGTCCATACAGAGTCTGACAATGATGATAGGTGTGGTGAGGCACAAGCAGGGTTGCCAGGGGCTAAAGCTGTGCTATTGTTTGACATCCCACTGGTGTACACCATATCCCCGTACATACCCCATCTCCAGTGGCCATAGATGAGGGACAGTTGGTGGGTGGTGGCATGGGACAGGACAGTGCAGTGACTATGGCATGTGTGTCTGGCCACAGCAGCTATAGCCAGATGCCCGGCGAGGTACCACATAGGCATATGTACAGGGGTGCACGTAGGAGGGCTGCTTGTCATGCCCCTGGCAGAAGTGCCACAGCTGGTGTCACCAGACACATATTTCAGGCCATCATGAAGCCGCAGGCATGTATGGGACATTATACCACACTGGGTCTGAGGCTCCAGAGGGCTAATCATTCTGCTGTTATTGACAACATCCATGATCTTGGAGGTGCCCACCATTATTTTGCAGAGGTCCTGGATAGACAGTTGGGTGAGATGGTGGGAACCCTTGATCGTGGAATGTCTGTGCTTGAGCATATGGTGGGAGTAGTGTGATGGCCATGTGGACTTAGGCCAGCAACACTAACAGGTGGAGGTCGACATGGATATGCAACAAGTCAGGCCCTGGCTGGTCCCAAGAGGGACCCGGATCCAGCGGATATATGTCATCATCAGGGGAGAGTACCATATCTTGTGTTGTACCTGGTAGTGCCCCTGGAACCCCTGGCAGGCACAGTTCTCATGTCCATGGCCAGAGACAGTGAACTGTACACCCTGCTAGGTACTGTCTGCAGCTGTCCAGCAAACCCCTGTATAGGGCAGTCACATGGCAGAACTGTGGTGCATGCATATACACACACATCACCAATACAGCTAGGGAAACCCTATACCTGAACGCACCATATCTGCACAGCCCAATTAATGAAACCCCTAACACACACACACATGATGTCAAACAAATGGCTCAGACTAGGTCTCTGGCAAACCCACAACATATCCTGTGTATATGATGACACCTTTGCCACATCCCTGCCATCCATAGCATTGATGCAGGGACAGGCTAGTATGGTTCTGATGCACAGGGTGACTGTACTATGGTGTACCAATGTAATACTGTGTAACATGTTTTCAGCACTAAAGTTTAATGCTTACATGTCAGGATGTGTAGCTCTTCAGCCATGATGCATTATAGCTGTTATTAACACTGAGTGATTGTGGTCTCCATGTTGTATTCCATTTGTGTTGTAGGTGTCTATGTGATTCCTACAATGGGTATGGCACTATGGTGACACCTTGACTGTGCCATATCCTGGGTCCAGCTGAACACAATTCACAGGTCTGTATAACATTTGCTGCATGTGCCACACGCCTGATGGGTCTGAGGGGTGTATACAGGTGCATGCATGGTGGCTGATGTCAGCAACTCTTCTACAGTGGACAATTGTAAGTGTACTTGGTGGTACACACCACATGTTTGTGTATAACACACACACAGAGGCTTTGGTGTTGATGCAATACACAGAGAATACTGTACACATGGATGTATTTACTTTTGCAAGGAATCCATTTTAGCCTATGTAATTCAACCAAGACAGAATAGGCACAACATCACACTGGGGAATAATCAGTCTGCTAATTTAATGTCATTGACGATGGTACTTGCAGGGTATATGTCCCCTTTCCCAGTGTAGTGCAATCCTCAACTTGGTAAACATAGGTGTGCCGGTGTGGGTGGCACAGCCCTACCCTTTGGAGGGTGTGGGGTGGTGTAGAACCACAGATAGTGTGATTGACAACTTCTTAACCTGTTAACATAAACTGTACAGTATTACAGCCAACTAAGCGGGGGATACACTCAACAATAACCACAATGATCGTGGCTGTGTCCACAAGATCCACACCCAGCTATATATACCAACCCCAGTATCTCTGTACAGAGATACAGTGGGGAAGAGGGCATTTACACATCTACTACTAGTTTTGATGGAATGAATTTCCACAAGATGATAACTGTGAAATGTTAGCATTTGCCAGTCAGTTCTCAGACAGATGACCTCCTGGGACATGTATTCTCTGCAAACTGAAGTAGATCCCTTCACATATGCGCACACACTCTTACTTGGCAACACTGAGACTATAACCCCTACCTAGGTACTTATTGCTACTAATGTGTGTGGCCTTAATTGCACACACCACACAGCATTTAGGATGAGGTGTGTTCCAGGTTACTTGTTAAGTGAAGAACATCACCAGGCCTTGTACAGTATGGTAATGGGGGGTGTACTGATTGTTTATGAACAATACATAGTGTGACATACTGTCATATAAACATTGACAAACACATAACAGTCATACACACATCTGAGAGACCTGGGTTTATCAGTGCTAACTACCTTGTCAGTGTGTCCATTCTGTTACAGATAAGTTGCACACAGCACATGCATCATTGGGCTGGATAGTGTAATCAGTTATCTGTATGGTTGATGGTGACAGTGACCCCATACAGTGGACATTGGGACATGTACTGGGGGTACCATGGTGTAAAGACAGTATACCCTGCACCCACACCCCACATTGGATATTGTACTCACTGAAACCCATGATAATACTCTGACATACCCACCATCACACATTGACCAGGACTGCAATACAACCCCTTGTCTATCTCAAGAGTGCTATTACAGAGATATGCATCTATTGCACATGCCACAGGGATAGTAGGGTGATGCTTTGTCATGGCTCTCCTATGGTCAGCAATATCACTATCCCTTATACTGTGTGGCAAGGTGTATTGTATTAGGAGAATGTGGCCTCAGAATGCTGTATCCTACAAATATACAGACTTGCACACATACACACTCTTGTCAGTACTCAGAGGGTAACCCATGCCTATCTACCCATTTGTACAACAGTGTTGTGCTGGTACTGCAAGCTCCAGGTAGCCCATAGGGTGAAGAGTGTAACAAGGTACATGTAATATCCATTATAGCAGCAGCCATATCTAACTATGGCAATGGGGGGTGTAGTGGGTGTGAAGGGCCTCAGGGTATTATCAGCTACAGGTTTACAAACACACAGACACTGTCATTCTCAGTAATGCACACTGACACATTTGTCAGTACTGGAGTCCATAGGTGCAGTTGTTCATAGGTGTGTACCAGGATATTGTCCATGGAGAGACGGGAAGATTAGGGGGATGTGGGTACAGTGGTATTATGCCACCTGCCATTTGCCAGCAGGCCATCTACCAACTGATGCCATGAGAGTGATCCTCAGAGTGAGAGTTAAATGCAATATCCAATCATCTGGTTGCCTCTTGCAGAGGGCCATTGAGGTGCTCCAGTTGATATGTATGCAACATGCATTACATAACATGGTCAGTGGCTGTCTTGGAGACCTGTACCCAAGCATGTTCTGTTGACTGTGGTAGTGTAGTTGAGGTATCCATGGCATATGGTGCATACAGGGTGGGGATTCCTAGCTGTGACATTCATAACACAGCTGGGCAGACATGTCAGTGTCACTCAAGCATAGATTGCCTGTAAGCAGCCAAGATGGATACCTGACATCTGTACATCTGTACAAAGGACAGACAGACACCAGCTATCCAACTGGTTATGCATTAAAAAAGCAAAAATGAATGACAGCACCATGACTAGAGCAGGCATCACAAAAATAATAGAATTTATTGCAAGGAGTATGTGCTTTCATGCCCCAATGGACACTTCTTCAGACTTTAATACATATATAGAATATCCCAACATATTTATAGTGGTAGCAATAATCAACTCAGATCACTTGGAACCAATAAATTGATCATTCAATTAAATTAAATTAAATAATTAATTAATTAAACACTTAGAGATATATCTGTTTAGGTGTCTCTACATTGAATTGTGTAGCAGCTACTATGCTATTGATATATCATCATAGTGAAAAACATAAAGAATATAGTTCATTTACATATATGTATATAAGTTATACAAAAATATATATGCATGAAAGATATGTTAAGAATATTTGTTAAAAACGTGTTAAAAACAATATTTATTTATAAAGCTTTTGAGTAAAAAAACAAAAGATATAAAATATCTCAAGACACAGACTATAAGAAATCATACAAACTTTAAAATGCTTGTAAAATATAATTATTATGAAATTTAAAATTAATGCTAAATGGGTCTGTCAGCTAAAAATGGTTTGAGTACTATTTTATCGTTAAGGCCAAAGCCTTTATCAGCCTGCATCCTAATAATCAATTTAATTTCCTTTTGCTCTGTATAATTCTTAAAATTACCTAACCTGTGGGTACAGGGGGTGGGGGTGAATTCTATGACTAAAAACAAAAACTTATGTGTAGTGCCATGCTCTAAAACATGTCTTGCTAGGGCATTTCCTTCATCTTCTTTATTGATGGCATAGATGTGTTCCCTAACCCTGTCTTTCAAAGTTCTTTTCGTCATCCCCATGTAAAAAGATGGGCACTTGGTGCAATAGGCAGGGTATATAAGGTCTCTGCTCATGCAATCAGCATAATGCCTAAAAGTGTATGTGTATTTAGTGGTGGGATGTATAAAAATATTTTTACTGCACATATACTGGCAATGGCTGCACCATCTACAGGGAAAGGTTCCTTGTCTCTGAGAGACAATAGTGTTATTACTAGGTTTAACATCCTTGTAGCATAGCAGCCTTTTCAATGACTTATTGTTACGGTAGGAGAAACTCGGTTGTGTTCCCACTATAGTGCTTATCTTCTCATCAGATGTTAGTATTGTTCAGTTCTTGTTAATACTGTTAGAAACATTGCTAACAATTCTAGATCAGTGAATGATTGTAGGATGGTGATACCCTATGCCAACAATAATAAGGCTATACGTGATATTATTTAATTGAAAATGTTATGTGGGAAGTCACATCTGGTATTGACATGCATGCCATCAGTTAATGACAGACATCATAAGATCATTATAGTGTAGTACCACACAAATCACAGTAATGATCCTGTGGAATACAGCAGAGATATGACCAATAAATGTGGACAGTCTGATAAACTCTGTTCAGTCCCGAGGTATATACAGAACCCCTTAGTGCAAGACGTGTGGACCAAGCCTGACAAAGTGGATGTTTACAGCCATGTAAATAGGTATATCACAAAAATACTACAAAAGATAAGCTCACACAGTTTATGCATTCACACACTCCTGTCTGTCCTGACACATAATAACCGGAGGAGCAGAGGTCACAAGCCCACATACTACCCACTAGTTAGTGACATACATCTGTACAGCATCCCACTGCTTTGTCAGAAATACACAACAGTTATGGTGGCCCAGCAACAGTACATCTGACAAATATCTGGACTTAACATCACACTGGGTAAATACACTGAGCTGAAAGGCATGTCACAAAGCACTGTGCAAACTACAGGCAGACTACCACAGCACTGGCCTACATTTCTTATGGGGGAATACTCATATGCCTGCAAATATAGCAGGCTCTAAAGGCATGTAACAGCACAGAGTAACAGACACATGTGTGAAAGTGCATACCCACAACCAATCTCAACACAGCCACAGTCACATATGGTAAGCATACTTAATATTACAGTATATGGACTGTGTAAACAACACCATCCTCATATGTGCCACTCACACACTAACCCTATATATACTGGGCCAATACACAGTGTATTCTAATGCCTGACTGTGGTATGGGACATGTGTTGGTCTGGCCCTACAAACATGTATGCTGATAGGGTACCATACAATGGAGCAGCATGCAACACCAGATAGAACAGGACCAAGAACAATGACATCTACCACAGCTTGTACACAGGCCAAGGTGCATATTCACAATACACACTCTGTCAACAATCACCATAAAACACAGGCCTCACTACTGTATACACTACAACAGAATGTCCAGGTTTTGTTCTCAACTATAAGGTCTACTATAAATAACATGTCTAGCAGTCTGATATCTCACTGGTTTGTTATCAGGTATGATCTCAGTAAATAATGATGCACTGAACATATGCACCTCTTACTGCATTACATATGTACAAAGGTTGATAGAGTTGAGGCTGGAGGCACAAACACAGGGCAAATATTGACATGTTGCTGTGATTTACTGTCATAACAGGGTTTGTTGTGACATATGTCTTCTGAGGGATATGAAGTCAGTAACTCACACTGGTGTCACCATGTACTGACTGCAATCCTCAGAGTATGTTACTGCATTTCTAAAGATGTGAAATTTGTGAGTAACACTGCATGTAAGACTCCAAACACTAGCCAGTCTTCAGATAACCCTACAGGTGATAGTTTCCTAAACCACATAACACTGTCATGACAGATATTAAATCATGTAGAACAGCCATATCCACACAAACCCTGTTAAACCAACATTACTTCAAGTGTAGAAGAGCAATACTTACATTCTCTCCTCATGTCTGGAACATCCCCCTCCTGTTTGTTGGCCTTCCTCCACAGTGTATGTTGCAAGAGGTATGTCCAACTACCCTCTGTGATGCTGTTTGTCAAACACCCACATGAAGTCCTGCTCACAGTGAAGGAAAAAGGCCAACACCCACATGAAATGCTTAGTTATAGGAGTGTGTTTCCATGCAATTGGCTATAGGAATGATACCACAGCTGTTCCACATGCAATTAGCTAGTGAGTGACTGCAATTTGTGCACAGGTCATCAGCGGATCATGATCATCACTTACAAAATACAAGCTGCTGCCTAAGCAAAGCAGGTGTACTTTTCCACATCCACCAGAGAGGGAATGAGAGAGACAGACAGAGACAAATTAAGAAAGGAAGGGAGTAGGAGAGTAAGAGCCAAGCATGTTTGTGTATGATCCATGGGTGGAGAGTGGTATCTGGACATTATGATGGTTGCCTATATTGTGTATTAATCCGTACTGTCACATGGTAATTGCACATGGGCATACACATTTATGGCTGAGGATTGTCAACAACAATCTCTAAAATGTTTGGAAAATGTTGGCCTTGTAATGTTGATAATGGGACATGTAGATCCTCAATATAATGATGTGGCAAAACCCACACTGCAATGGACCCTGTCAATACACAATCACCCAACACCCACACAGGGCACTGATAGCAAACACACAAACACACACTTACCAGTACTGCGTTTCAAACCCCTACCTGACTATGTATTGCTATTATATCGTTATGCAGTTATTGCATGCACAGCGGAGCTTAAATATTGGAGAGCTGTCCAAAGATATCTTTGAAGGTGAGTGACATCAGCAACAGTGATAAAGGAGGAATAAGGGAAGTGTAGTACATGTGACTGTCCACAAAAGCAGGTGTCAAGGAAGACACAACTACACTCTGTCAGGGAATCACACACATTATCACAGTTGGCAGGGTCAGGATTAAAACTCCTACCTAATTAGTTTGCTACACTACAGTATTATGCAGTTATCACACATGCCACAGAGCTTATCAGGCTGATATATGGCCAAAGAGTTATTTCAAGGTGACTGACATCAGCAGGCATGCTACAGTAGTGCAATGCGAGGTGTAGTGAGTGTGAATGGCTTCGAAATCATTAATATCCACACACACACACACACACACACACATACACACACACACACACACACACACACACACACACACACACACACACACACACACACACACACACACACACACACACACACACAGATTTGCCAATACTGACATGCATGGGTTCATTGCTTAACAGGTGTATAGTGGTTGTACAAGGCTAGGCAAAGGGTATACCTTGGCATCAGACTGCATGACAATGATCTGCAGTGTGGCTCAGGGGTGTAGTCCCTGGATTGGCCACACAGATGGGTATTGTATTCATCATCCACTCATCAGGGTTACTATTGTGGGTAGCCAGTGCTGTGTAATGCTTGCCATGTATGTGATCTATATTCCATAATATGGACAGTGTTTGGGTTGTACACATGTCCCACATCCATGTTCTGTGATGTGTGGAAGTGTACCTGGCATCTCTGGGGCATGTTGTGTGGACAGATTGTTATCATCTGATGCAGCATTCCTAACCTCATGTGGTGAGGCCTGGCTGTGGAACTGAGGTTGTGCCTGCATCTACATTGACAGCATGATACAGGTATTCAGTGGAGTTAGTGGCATCTGTCCATACAGGGAATGTGTATAATGCATGGTATTCCCTTTTTGGGTTACATTTGCAGACTCTACAGTTGTTGCAGGCGTCCAGTGGGGAACATAGCAAAGGACCACAGTTAGCATTTATTTGCCTGTTGTAGGGATGGAACAGGGTGCCATGTCCTTTTACTGGCTGGATAACACACACTCAGTTAGGAGATGTTACACATCACAGTACATTCTGATGTTACTGGTAGTGTTGTAGTGTTGTGGTCAACAGGCATGTTTTCCACTGCAATCACACCATGGTTACTATCTGTGGGCAATATGCAGAGAACTACCGATATAGTGGCTGTTGCCTAGCCAGGTGTGTTTGTGTATGAGACATGGGTGGAGAGTGTTCTCTGAGTAATACAAGGGTTGCCTATATTGTTCACCGATCCATAATTTCAAATGTAGGGCTATGGATTTTCTACACCAGCCTCACTGCTGTTTGACATCTGTTGTCCTTGTAAGCTGGACATTGTGACATATAGTAGGTCCGCAATATAATAATTTAGCAAAACCCACCCCACAATGCATCCTGTCATTACACAATCACAGCAGCCTCCACACAGGATACTAATGACAAACACACACTTGCCAGTACTGACATGCAAACCCCTAACTACTATGTATTGTTATTACATTGCACCACATTTATTGCATGTGCCATGGAGCTTAATGGCTGGACACTGTCACAAGGTACTTTTAAGGTGAGGAACATCACCAGCCCTTGTAAATACTGGCATTGGGTAAAGTAGTGGGTGAGAGATCCCAAAAATAATTTTACCCTAGTCACACTTTTACATTGCCAGGGGTGAGGTTGAAACCTCTATCTAACAACCTTTATGGACCATTACATTATACATTTACCACATGCACTACTGACCTGACATGGTATAGACTTTGCAACAGATACTTGTAAGGTGGATGATATCTGCAGGACTACTAAAGTCAGGCTCTGAGATGTATACTGGCTATAAAGGGGGACAAAATCTTTGAAATACACACACAAACACTTATAGGTTCATAGGTTCATACTAGGCTATCTGCCTATAGGGCATTTATAAGCCAAGTCAGAGTGTGTTTGGCTTTCGCCACCCATTTTAAATTAATTTTGCTATGTCCTTTTTTGAGGTTAGTATATTGTGCCTCTAACAGTGACACAGAAGTGATAAAAATAAAAAGAAAAAAGAAAAATAATAAAAAAATAAAAAATAAAAAGAAGTGATAAGAAGTGAGAAGTGACTTGCCACAGATGAGATTCAAACAATTAGCTGTGTAGTTTCTGCTACTATTACATTGTTCTGCATTTATGGCATGCATCATGGAGTTTATAGGGCTAGCCTTTCTCCAAAGTTATATTTCAAGGTAGATGACATCAGCAGGCTTGCTAAATTAGGGCAATGGGAGGTGTAGTGACTGTGAATGGCCTCATAAGCATACTCTACACACAAACACACATACACACACACACACACACACACACACACACACACACACACACACACACACACACACACACACACACACACACACACACACACATATACACACACACACAGTTTCACAGTTGCCATCTCTGGGATTAGAACTCCTACTTAACTAGTACATCACACTATAGCATTTTGCAGACATTGCATGTGCCATAGAGCTTACAGGACTGAATCCTTTCCAAGGAGGTATTTCAAGGTGACTGACATTGTCAGGCTTGCTAAAGTAGGGCAATGGGATGTGTAGTGACTGTGAATGGCCTCAAATTTATTACTCTCCACACACAGAGTTTCACAGTTGGCATGTCTGGGATTAGAACTTTTACCTAGGTAGTATGTTACACTGTAGCATTATTCAGTTATCACATGCGTCACAGAGCTTATAGGGATAGCTATTATCCAAAGGTGTATTTCAAGGTGAATGACATCAGCAGGCTTGCTGAAGTAGGGCAATAGGAGGTGTAGTGAATGCATCTGGCCTACACAGTTTTACGGTTGCCATGTCAGGGATTAGAACTCCTACCTAACTAGTACATCACACTATAGCATTATGCAGTTATTGCATGTACCACAGAGCTTACAGGGCTGAATCTTGTCCAAGGAGGTATTTTAAGGTCACTGACATCAGCAGGCTTGCTAAAGTAGGGCAATGGGAGGTGCAGTGACTGTGAATGGTCTCAAAAGCATTACTCGCTACACAAGCACACACACAGAGTTTCACAGTTGCCATGTCTGGGATCAGAACTCCTACCTAACTAGTATGTTACACTATAGTATTACACAGTTATCGTACATACCACAGAGCTTACAGGGTTTGCCTTTATCCAAGGTGTATTTCAAGGTGAGTGACATCAGCAGGCTTGCTAAAGAAGGGAAATGGGAGGTGTAGTGTCTATGAATGGCCTCAAAATCATTGATCCCTACAAACAAACACTCACACACAGAGTTTCACAGTTGCCATGTCTGGGATGAGAACTCCTACCTAAATAGTACATCATACTATAGCATTACACAATTATTGCACATGACACAGGATTTATAGGGATGATCCTTGTCCAAAGGGGTATTTCAAGGTGAGTGACATCAGCAGGCAAGCTAAAATAGGGCAATGGGGAGTGTAGTGTGTGTGAGTGGGCCATAAACCATTCCTCTGGAAACACACACAACACTCAGTCACACACAACTTTGCATTTGACAGGATGGTGTATATGACTGCTAGATGAATAATGACTTGTGCTGTCATGTTACACAGTTATCACAAGCACCAAAGACACTACAGTGCTGAGGGCTACCAGAAGCAAATGTCAACAGTGATAGACATTGGCACATCATGTGATATTAGGCAATTGGATGTGTGGTGGGTGGGACAGGCCTCATGATGGGAAGGTCTTTGTCACTGTCTGTCTCTCTCTTTTCCCCACATCTCTGTTTGTGTATGTTTGACCTATTATAGTGTATTGTCCTTGGATATATGTGTGTATTCCTATCCAATGTGTGTGCAAAGCATGACTGGTGTGCAATGTGGTATTTGTGCTCAGACATCTGTGACTGACAGATATGTATAGTCCACTGTTGTTCGCAGACATGGGCTTAATTTCTGTAAGTGTGGGTGCATGACGCTATGACCCTTCTGTATTTTGTTGTCAGATATGGGCTTCATTTCTCTAGGTATGGGAGCATGCCCAGTATGACCTTCTGTATTGAATGTGTGAATCCATTCCAGGTAGATTGTACTCCAGTGCAGGCATTTCTGTTATACACATACAGCTAGCAACCTGTTTCTGCAGGATATCTGTAGATAGGTTGGCAATATGGAGTCACAATGGGAAAAGGATAGTGAGATACTGTAACTAATTGAGTCTGTGCTGCTTCTGCTACATGGTTTTGTTGTTAGGAGAGATATTCAGACATATGTACTGTTTTACACTGTGATGTATTATGTCCTCAACTACTGACAGATATACTTATTTGCTCACAGCCATTAACTGGGGAATACAAGATGAATGAAGCTGTGTCCAGTATTGTGTTCTGCAGCCTACATATTCTTGCTCACTCATGCCATTCTGGAGGGGGAGCTGCATACACTTGCTGATGGGTCTGTGTAAATGGTCCAGCACCTTGGTACTGTGGTGGCTGAGCATCCCATGTTTGTACATCTATCGACATGACAGAATGGCCATATCTTGCTATGGCTATAACTTTCAGCTGTACAGATTCACAAAGGTTACACAGAAGCAGGGTTCATATATCTGGCCAGTTCTCCTTCACATTGTGGTTTACGAGCAGGTTTGTTGCCACCCATTCCTGGGTTTGCAGGCAGGGATAGTATGGGAACACATCAGAGTTTCAGACTTCACACACTCCATGGCATCCATGCTTTTACCCTCCCTTCTGTTATTCTATCTTCTTCCTAACACTATGCAAGCAATATCTAATAAGTATCCCAATAGTTATCACTTCATCCCAGAATATTTAGGGGTTGGTCCACAGTTCATGCAGTAGGACATGGTGGGCATGCTACTGGGATTTGTCGACATGGCCTTTGCAGTTGTGTTCTGTGGACTGTGTTATGTCATTATTTGGGACTCCATGAGATAACATACATTGGCAATAGGGGTGAGACACAGGCCTTTGACAGAGGACTGTAGGGCATTTGGTAGTGATGCAGGCCATCTGTAGCAGGCCAGTGCATTCTGTCACTCCTACATTCCCAGGCTGCAAGCCATTTGATTCCCCTGGGGTGACAGGGTAGGTGTGCAAGGTGTTAATAGCAATAGTTTCTATCCTTATTAATCCATTGGTGTGGATGCTGACAGGGTGCTGCTTACAGCTAGGGACCACCTGCATGGGACACCTCTTCATCATGCTGCATTCTGAGGGTATTCCCATACAGAAGTGGGGTTCATATTGTACTCAATCCCAAAAGCAGAGATATAACCTGCAATGAGCCTGTGGCTTATGGGGGGGGGTGAGCTGAGTGCATGTGTGCTATGGAAGTTTCTTGAAGCTGACTCACAGATATACATGCAGCATTCCCCTTATGCTGGCTTGTGCGCGGGCATCAGCAGTTTCTCAGTACTTCATAACTGTGCCTTTTGTGGTCTGCCAGTATTTGGACAGACTACATCAGTATTCCATACTACTCAGACAACTAATATGCTGTTAAACTGTATGTACAATTACAAAGGTGTGTTAATTTGACAGTAAACTTTTATACACTCTTTGTCTAGGTTACTTCCAACTGTTTACTGTGTGCATGTCTGGGCCTACATTCATGCCATGTCCATCTTTCAGATGGTGACAGATATTACATCCAAACAATAAGAATGGATTACTGCTGGATTGGGTCTTGCTAGGAATGCAGTGTGCTTGGCACTGCAGTTGTCAGAACTTGGCCCTGTCATCAACAGTAGTGGCCATAGGCCACCAGGGCACAACCCTCCATGCCTACATGCTGACCACTTTCACACAATATACAACACACAACAACCTAATGCACAGAGCCCTGCATATTGTACACATGCAACAATCTAGCCTGTTAATTTGGCCAGCTCGGGTAATCTTTTCTCTACTGTTATTATACCCACATGTACATGTTACTACATTTCTACATAGGATTGTGAGGAGGGGGGGGGTCACACTTGACAACTGTAAACATTTGCTATGACTGTACTGGTATTTCAGGTACTCTTTTGGCTTCCATTTCCTTCTGTATTCTGACCTATCATGCAGACTAGAGGCGTATCAGTGTAGTACAGATCTTAGGTTTTATTGACCTACATTTCAGTTACAGACTTCTTACCCTTCAGAACTAACATCCAACTGCCTGTCCTGTTGTAGTCTGTCTGTGTAGGTCTGGAGGGGAGCTCTTCTCCATTGCCATCAATCTGAGGTCTTAGCACAGCCTTTATTTGTGGTCATCTGCACCTGTCCTGCTGGGTGAGACTGTTGTTGGGTATGTGAGCCTCACTAAAATGCATGTGTGTGCCCTGTGGACACACATTTGGCCCACAACATGTCCTGCAGTGGGATTTGTCACCTTGTCTAGTACTGCCTACTATGTTGATACCAATATTTGTTATGGATTTCATGCTGCCCATATAGGTGTCTACTATCTGCTGCCATCCCATTCAGCCACCCGATTCCCATTACATGCTCACATCCGTACCATAGACACAAGTAGCAGAACATACTACTCCATTTAACAATTGATAGGGAGAGTGACTTACCTTGTGGCTGTGCTAGTACTGAGGATGGTGCTGGAGGGCTGACTATGTCAGATGCACATAGTACACTCCCTATACATGGTTAAGCACAGTTAGTGTCATATTTGGCATCCCTTTTACTGTATGTGTGAGTCAGAGAGAGGTGTCATTCTCTGGGTTCCAACTGTGTCAGTGTATGTGCTATGTGTTGCCTCTTTGCCAAAGCCTGGGCATACTGGGCATGCCTCCTTCTGCCTACAGGGGCAGGCTCAGGTTGTTTCTCTTCCAAGTCCGTCTGTGCCTGTGCTGGCCTTGGCAATGTTGGAGGGCTGTGTGGCCCTTCCCCATGTTGTTCCTGCTGCAGCTGTTTCCACAGGATCATATTGTGTAGCATGGCACATACAATGAAAATGTGGGTACTTGTAGCTGGAGAGTACTGCAAGGCTCCACCAGATATGTCCAGCACTGGAACCGTGTCTTGAGCATCCCAAACACATGCTCTTTTATGATTCTCATTTGTGCATGTGCCTCATTATGGAGTTCTTGTTCGGGTGTGTGTGCATTTCTGATGGGTGTCATCAGCCATGACTCCAGTGTGTAACCAGCATCCCCCACTAGGTGGCCAAATGAAATGTCCCCACTGGCAAATCTGTGTCATATGCCAGATATGGGAGTCATGATAGCTTCCAGAGCTGCCAGCACTCAATTTCATTATAATGCCCTGGGAATCGCACACGACCTGGCAGTTGATGGAGGGGAAGCCCTTTCTGTTTATGTACACCCTATCCCGCTTGCTAGGTAGTGTTTTGATATGTATGTGTGTGCAGTCTATAACACCCACTACCCCAGGGTATTCTGCTATTTGGTGGAAGTGATGCATATTGGTTGTCATTGCCTCACAGATGTTGTGGAAATATATGTGCTTACTAGCATGTGCTGACATGGCATCCAGGAACTGGTGGAGTACTATCGATGCTGATGCCTGTGAGATCCCCATGATATCCCCAGTTGGCCTTTGGAAGGTATATGTGGCTTGTATTCTTAAGCCTACACATACCTTTTTATCCCACTGGGAGGGGTCCCCCTCTGTTGGTTTTGTGTGTGAGGCGTGTCTGGCACAGCTCAACAATTTTCTGTAGGAGGTCCCTGTCCACCCTATAGTGCTCCACTATCTCCAGCTCATGCAGCCCCTGGCAGGTTAGCCTGGGTCTGTACTCTCTTCTCCTTCTCCTCACTGCAGTTGGTCATCAGCATTCTCATCCTCACCACCCTCAGCCTCTTCCACATATTGATTTATGAGAGCGAAAGCAGCCCCTATCATTTTGTTGCTTTTGTTAGGTAAAATTTCCCCGTTTGTGTACACTGGTGGTGTAGAGTTTGTGAGAAAAGCCAGAGTGAAAGGTGTTTGCATAGTTTATAGTAGTGTGCTGGGCTGGGCTGCTGCTTGTGTAATTGGCTGATTCTGATACATTTCAACTGCCAGCTATGCTAGTTCTCCTTGATTATCTTCCTACAGCTGTTTTCCCTTTCCATTGCCTTCCTGTTTAAACCCCATGACACGCCACGCAAACACAGTGCTCAGATGTGAATGGAGCTGCTATTTACTGGTTTATTTTTTTGTTTGTTTACAACCCGGTCTGTGGCGTGCACACCCATTTGGGCAATGTAAATACTGCTAGGCTGCTTCAGACACACCCCCTTCCTTTGCTGTGCTTAGCTGATGGCAAACACAGGCCACAGACCTGCAATAAGCTTACAGCATGCATGAGATACCCCCTTATGAAGTCGTCTAGCTCTTACGCATACACCATTGTATTACTGCACCTACACAGTTGGGTGCAAGCTAGCACTGAGAGGAAATCTGTGATTCAGTATCAGTCCCCTCATTTGCATAGAATTGACTGCTAATGCATGGTTACAAAACTGACACTCAGCCTTCCCCCTTAGCAACCACTATTCCATGGTCTTGTTGTGTTTTGCATGCCATTGACTATTATGGCAAAATGATGATTTTGGTTTAAAAGCTTATTTCCAGCTTTTTTTATTAGTTTTGGGCCGATCCCGTTTGCGCATCGCTGCCCTATGCTTAAACGGCCAAAATCGCCAAAAAAAAGTTATTTCTTATCATTCTGAAAATAATTTTCATACCTATCACCATATATTTGGCCTTTGGCATGCCTAACCCTTATAATACATGCTTTTTTACGAGCTGTCATGCCTCTATTTTATAGCTTGCAGAAATGTATTCTATTTCTGCAATCTACACTATTCCTGCACGGATGCCTGCCTGCTTCCTGGATCACTAATTCACATTATTTGCATGGTTTTCAACAGCAAATGAGGTAATTAGCATACAGGGGCTGTGTCCATGCAGGAATAGTGCGGGAGCTCATTCCTGGATTGCACGTCAGCCATATTGCCTGCAGCAGCTCTTGCACTATTCCTGCACGGCATGCAGAGCTTGCTGAATTCTGGGGTTTGTTGCTAATGCAATTTATTTATACACGTCGTTACTATATTTTACCAGGATTTTAAACATTTGAGGAGTCCCCCCCCCCATCAAGCCTGTGTATTCTAGTGCTGCAGTATTGAATAATACAATATTTATGGACCTCTTCTCTCAGTAAACATTTTACAAGCCCATAGACACTGTTTATTGAAGGACAAGAATTATCTATCTAGATGTTTATGTAAGGATCTATCCTACTGTTAAATCTTACTATTGCAAATTTTCTGAGAAGGAGAAAAGGATTTTTGTTTGCTCTTTTATCTCTTTAACCTCTATACCTTTCTTTGTCTTCTGTCTTGTCAACTCTCTGCACATCATACTTTCTTGTCTGTCATAATTCTACACAGTGCTAATATCTCCTATTTGTTTATTTTCTTTTCTGCTACAAAATTTCAGATTTTTCACTCCCTTTTTGCATTCCTTTTACCTCACAAACTTCATTTGCTGATTGTTTTCACTGGAAAGACAGTTGTTCTGCTGTCCATACTCCTTTCACGTTTTTTTCCACCCTAGCTTTATTATTACTAGTCAACTCATTCATTATCTCAATCATTTTTCTTCCTTATTCTCTTTACTTCTTTATTTTGCCTTCCTTTTGTCTTGTCTTCGACACCATGGAGTCTGCTGTATGCATTCTGAGCACAACCCATAATCTACAGCAATTTTCTGTGCTTATCATGATGCATCTCTCTCTCTCTCTCTCTCATAGTGCAACCTTGAAGACAGTAGTTAGGGAATAACAGCATGAGCCTAACAACAGCTCATAGAGAGTGCCTCTAAAATTATTATTATTATTATTATTATTATTATTATTATTATTATTATTATTATTATAAAAAACACCCAGTTGTTAACCAGCTAGGCCCACTAAACACACAATCCTTTTCAGGAACAATGCCTGGTTAAGTGACTTACTCAACGTCACAGAGTAGGCAAATGAGGGATGAAGGAAACAAACTGAACTGCAGGAACTAGAAGTCAGTCTTAACTCTGTAGCAACTCCTAGACACTAGCTGCATTCTGTTTCTCAGGGTACAAGCCACTCCATTCAACCTCACTCCACTCAGGCTTTCTCCACTACCCTATCCCATCCCAAATTCCCACCCACCCCAACTTTTCACTTATTCTAACCAAAACCCACCCCACACAACCTTCCAATCTACTCTATCTATCCACTTAAAACACAGTCATTTATCTCTTCCTTCACCTATACACTGTACCAATCAACTTTCCTCCATTCATTAGCCAGTCTACAAATAACTTCCAAACCTGCACAAACTGGTTCATAAGTACATAGGCAAAAACTAGACTAGCAGTCTGCAGACTATTACAAGCTTAGCCAATAACCACAGGTCAGAATCAAAATTCTTTCTTTGTATCTAAAGGTAAAGACCTTAACCACTATGCAGTCCCACCTCAAATGAAAAAGTGCATGGAATATGCTGTATTTTAACCCAGGACCATGCGTATGGCATTCCTACACTTACACCTCTTACAACAAAAAGGTTTAACCTCCCCTCCTACCTCACAAATGCATAACCCCACTAATAGCTCATTATCCTACACATTTTCTTTCTTTCTTTATTTATTGATTTAACATTTGTCTACCAGGAATGTCCAATTGGGACAGAGCCCATTTTCACTGGAGAATCAGGGAGAAAAGCTCTACAGGCATGTCTTTGGAATGTGGCAGGAGACTGGAACTACAAAAGGAAATGCACATGAATGCAGGGAGGACTTGCAGACTCCACACAGAAGGTACCCCAGCCGAGAATCGAACTAGAAAGATCTCTTGATGTGAGGAGACAATGCTAACTGCTGCACCACTGCACTGCCCATAAGTACTTCTGTATTCTCTTATTGTCTGTCACCACCTCTCCTTCCACCCAAACACACATACATGTACCCGTTTTAGATATGCTCCACTTATAACTCTGTAATACCACCCCTACACAACTCATCTCAGTGTTCCTTTACTCATCTCCTCCCTAGTTCTAACCCCCCCTTGTTATTCACTCTTTTTATATATAAACTATTGTTTTGGTACCTACTGCAAAGATTCTCTATATAACTCTTATTTCCCACCACACTATGTTACCTTACAGACTACGATACAACAGTCACACCTAGAATCAGCTCACCAACCAAAAGTCATACCAATAAACACAGCTGCATTTTCCAAACTTTAATTGTATAATATCTGTTCAAAGACTGCCAATCCCTACTACAAAAATAGAATTCTTGAATACCATCAGAATCATCTCAACCTACAAGCAAAAGTAAAAGTTGCCTCAAAATGAATAACCTAGTCTTATATGTACTTTTTTAAAACATCTCACTGTGGAGACATTCGTCAAAATCCATGTCATATCGATCACCATAAAGCAACTAGCATATCACCTCCTAGCCCAATACTATAACACCCCCCTTTCTTCATCTAAAACACAAAAATTAGACGTAGGAATTCAATAAAGCCTACATGCTTTTTGCTCATGTAGGCATTGAGCTGCATTGCCTACATGTTCACAAACAATTTTAGATTCAGTAAGAACTACTGAGCAGTGTACACACAAGAGCAAACACAGAAAATTCTGTTGCATGCAAATTGCCTCATAAGCATTTGAATGTCATTCAAATGAGGCAGGATGAATGATCCAACAAGCAGAAAGGCTTCTGTTCAGACTCCGTGTCAGTGTCTGTAGTGTACATGGAAAAATTCCACATACAGTCTAGACAGACAAAAGGGGATGTAAAACTTCAGAAACGTGGACATAAATCCCCTGAAAATGTTATACTACATAGACATATGAGCAAAACTCTTAATGTGGAAGTTAGAAAGAGGAAGGGAATAAGTTAAATTAATAATTTTTCTTTTATAATCTTGGCATGTTTGCACTACATGCTGCAATGGGCAAACATGCTTAATAGAAAAAAAAAATAGGAAAAAATAGGATTTTATAATATTTAACAGACATTATTATAGGACCTTGAGTCGAGTCCATAAAATGGTGCATTGCTGCTGTTGCTAAGGTCATAGGGCTATGAAGCATGTAGTTTCCAGGCTGTCAGCATGGATATGCATACAAATGAGGTGGATGTACTGAATAGCAAAAAAGAGTAATTGTGTACACATATCCCCTTTGTGTAGGCTCTTAGACCCCGTTGATGTTTACACAGGGTGTGGCTAACATCAGGGGGGTGTCCTATCACTCCTAGGTTCTTTTACTCTCAGGTGCCTGTGTTTGCACAGTGCACCACATTGCACACTAAAATAGGTAGGACCATTAACTGATGTTAATTATATTGCATATAGGTGGAATGCATCATACATAGCCAATCACACATTCTGGACCTACATCAGACCTGTATAAAGTATGCATACACCCTACATTCTGACTTTCCCCCATACTCTGGACCATTGGAGTACAGACAAGGGAATTTTAACTGAGATAATGCTAGGGGCTGCTGTAGGTCTGCTACATCTGTATGTGCTAGATGCTGAAGTCTGTGCTGCTGATGCTGCTGACAGTAGGTCTAGGCAGAGAAGGAGAAGAGTGTTAAGGCCCAGGTTCACCTTCCAGGAGCTACATGAGCTGGATATTGTAGAACGGTACTGTGTAGACAAGGACATACTACTAGAACTTACTGAGCTTTGCCGCCACCAAGTCAGACCCAGAGCAAACAGAAGGGAAGCCATCCCAGTGGAAACAAAGGTATGTGTATCCCTTAGGATACTAGCTACAGGTACTTTCCAAAGACCAACTGGGGACATGAGGGGGGTCTCACAGGCATCTGCATCCAAGATACTCCACCAGTTCCTGGACATTATGCTACCACATGCCAGTGAACACATATATTTACCCCTCTCCCCTGAGGTGAGGTTAAGCAATATGCAGCAGCTCTACCATGTAGCACACTACCCTGAAGTACTGGCTGCCATAGATTGCAGTCATGTACACATTAAGGCACCACCTGGTAAGCAAGGTAGAGTCTACATTAACCATAAGATGTACCACTCCATCAACTGCCAGGTTGAGTGCAATACCCATGGAAATATTCTGAATATGTGTGCTGCCATCCCCATCCTCGGTAGTTATCATGACTCCCATATCTGATGCACATCACAGCTGTACCAGATGTTTGCTAGGGGGAACATCCCACATGGCCATTTATTGAAGGAATGCTGGCTATGCCCTGGAACCATGGATGATGACACTCATTAGAAATGCACACACACCCACAGAAGAATGCCATAATGAGGCACATGCACAAACTAGGAACATCATAGAGCATGTGTTTGGGCTTCTGAAGTCACAGTTCCAGTGTCTAGATATATCTGGTGGAGCCCTTGCAGTACTCTCCAGCCACATGTGCACATATATTCATAGTATGTGCTATGCTATGCAATCTGATCCTGTGGAAACTACTGCAGCAGGATCAGCAAATGGAATGGATACACAGCCTCCCATCAGTGCCTAGGTCACCACAGCCACAGTCACAGGACATCTCAGAGGAGGAATCCCTTGATGATGTCCTTGATGTATGCAGACATAAGCGTGCCCAGTATGCCCTGGCTTTGGCTAAGAGACAATGCATAGCACATTCACTGACAACCTAGGGACCTAGGAACTGACACCTTATTCCTACTCACATACAGTAATTAAAATTGATGCCAGGCAACCCACACAACCTGTACCTATCCATGTATTGACTGTGTACTGCTTGCATAAGAAAGAGTCAGCCCTGAACTACAGTTCTGTCAACTGCTGCATTTGCAAGGTAAGTCTCTAACCTATACAGTACATGTAAAGATTATTATGATATGGCATTGTATGGATGATTCTGCTACATTTATGCAAGTAAATATAGTGGGCTATTTGGACAAAACTAACATCCACATGGGACTAGAGATACCCATTCCACTATCATGTGTCCTTTAATATTCAATAGGCCTCATGCATGGAACATACAGTACAGCAGTCAAGGGAGATGTTAGACAGTGGAGTGACATGATATTCAGACTACTATGTATCCCAGCAGAACATGCAGTGTTGTTCTCCCACCCCTAACACAGCAGTGTTTCCAATACCGCCCTGATTTCCTTCCTAGATGCAGCAAACTGAGCACAGGATATTGGTTCTATAGTCTATGCACTCTTTCTTGATCTGTCAAAAGCATTCGACACTATCTCCCACTCTCTTCTGCTTACTAAATTTTCCAACAATGGACTATCTCCCCCCACCCTACACTGGTTTTATAGCTATCTCAGCAATAAGCAACAGTCTACTATTTGGATGCACTCCTCGTCCCTTTCACTAATACTAATACAGTTGTTCCCCAGGGCTCTATATTGGGTCCCCTTCTTTTCAGTATATTCATCAACGACTTCCATACTACTCTGACCAATTCTGCCATTATCCAATACACAGAGGATTCCACTATTATCTGCTCTTCTAAATCAACCTCTGTACTACAGCAACTAACCCAAAATGCCTTTACCTTAACTGAAACCTGGATGTAACAAAACCATCTCGCCCTCAATCCCAATAAAATCAAACTTTTAATATTCACCCCTAAAAAATCCAGCCCAGTCATTAAGTCTGAAGTCTCTATTCAGTCCCAAAATAATACTACTATTGAAGTAGTTCGTAGTACTATGTTGCTTGGTGTAACCATCGATGACAACCTAATCTTCGACTTTCATATTTATAATAACATCAAAAAAAACATCAGAAACTAGGCACAACAACTTTCTCAGCCTTTCTGCTAAAACGGTTCTTGCCTCATCATTTCTACTTCCAACTCTACTATATGGCATCCCTACTCTCACCAATATTCAGCCCTCTCTGAAAACTAAACTCGACTCATGTTACAACAAAGTTGCCAAATTTGCTTCAAATGCTAAATTCTCCACCCACCATTGCTCTGTTCTGCAACAATTAATCTGGCTAGAATTCCCCCATCACCTCACATACTTACAACTAATTACTGCCCACAAACGTATCTACTACCCAGCAGCCTGCCCATCCCTCTCCCATATCCTGACCATGTACACCCCAATCGTCACCTTAGATCAGAAAACAAAATGCTTCTAAACATTGACAAACCTAAGCTAGCAGCTGGTCAAATGCTGTATTGTTTTACTGTATCTAAGCTGTAGAACAGTCTTCCTCCTACACTCAGGGTCATCTCTAACCCGTTAGCTTTTAAAAGATCCCTTAAACTTCATCTCTCTTCACATTGGATATGCACCTGCTCTCCTACTGACAACCTTAAAACCTGACCCCTGTCTTAACACATTGTATCACTACTTCCATAAGTTTATTTGACTGCAAAACATTATTACTTTTGTACAATTACTTCTTTACATGTGCAAGTTCTGAGCTAAACTCTTCACTTCATGTATTCAACAGTTTCACACTTGCATGTATTTAGTGTTCATTTGCATGTATTAAGGGATCATCTATGTATCTACTGAAATGTCATTAGTGTTCAAAATTAATTTGAACTGTATTTAGTAACCATTTTGGATGTAACTATCAAATGTTTTAATACCGTTCAAAACTGATCTATGTATTTTATTATCTTCTGCTGTGTACACATGTAATAAGGAGCTTTTCTCCCTGGGCCTCCACTGAAAATGGGCTCTTCTAGGTCCAGTGGATGGATTTTCCTGGTTAACAAATGCAATAAATAAATAAATAAATATAACTGCTTTAGCACTAACTCATCAGTGGTATATCAGGATTCCAGGCATTCTCAGGGCTATAACATAGACCTGATCATATATTGTATGTCTCACTTAACGCAGTAATAACAACGTACATATTTATGTCATTGAGTGTGCGCTGAATGACCCCTCTTTGGCTTGCAACTTGTGTGGCTCAGTGGACAAGGGTCATTAGCATGTGTGATGGCATAGATGGTTCTACTCTAGAAGTAACCACATCTTTTGAACGTGAGGTATTATTATGTTGTTTTTTTACAGACTGTCAGTATGTGTGTGGTGCAACATCATTAACCTTTGTCACATATTAATTACATCAGACAGCTGAAGAATGCGATGGACAATTTGAGTGAAGTGCAGTACTGCAGAAAGAGGGACAGATGTCCCTGTCTGTAACACACAAAATTACGGACTGGAGTACAGGTAGGTGTGGGCTGGAGTCAGTTAATAAGTAGTGAGAATCCCACTTGGCATACGCATACACTTAGAGCAGAATTCTGTTGCTCCATGCTCAAAATGTCCTGTTATATATAGATATGTCTAGACATACATACATATATGTATACATATCTGTCTGTCACTATCTCTCTCTCCCATAAATAGTATATCTATCTCTATGTATATACAAATAGATTTATTTATTTATTTATGTATTGCATTTGTTAACCGGGAAAGTCCACTAGACCTAGGTGAGCCCATTTTTAGTGGAGGCCTGGGGAGAAAAGCTCCACAAAGATTTAACAGCATTTACAAAAAATAACAAACAGAAGAGTGCATACAGTCACAAAGCTTGGGACAATGGACAGTATATATACAATCACAATGCACAACGTGCAGTTCTACAAGGCATATTACACTGTGAATTAGGTTACATGAACTAACATTATGTACATGAGTAACACACAGCATAGAGTGTATTCAGTCATAATGCTAGGCGTCGTATAAGTACCATGCCCGGATACTTTCATACATAATACATATTTGCACAGGGGTATTCAGCAGTACATATAATAAGAGTGTACTAATAGAGTGTCAATGTGTGATTCTGAATAATGGGGTTTGTAGGCTTTAACAGTAAATTTTATGAAGACAGAGAGGGTATATGAAGTAAGTGAGAGATGGAAGAGGGTACAGGTATAAGATGGAATAAGGTAGGTTTGATAGCGAAAGGAGTCACACTTTAGAGAGTGTTGTAGTGACACAGGTGCAATGCCAGAGAGAGGAGAGGTGTTGCCTGAGGGAAATCTTAAAGAGAGCAGGATTGCTGTTAGTTCTGATTGAAGGTGGGAGGATGTTCCATAGTTTTGAGACAGTGAAAGAGTAGAGCATCTGACCAGCTGAGTGATTTGGCTTATCTTCTTTTGGCATCATTTTGTTTTCAGATCTAAGAGGTCTGTTTGGGTGATACATGTTCAGCAGAGAAAAAAGAGAAGGGCAGGCTGAAAGATTATATATGAGTTTATGTGCGGTAGTTAGCTGTAGATAAATGAGATGGTGTGGAAGTTAAAGCTAGTTTAATTGATGTAGGGATGAACAGTGATTGGATGAGAATTTAACATTTGTTATAAATTTAGCAACCTTATTGTAGCATGAATCTAGTTTGGTTTTCAGGGAGGACTGGATGTTGGTAAGGATAGGGTCACCATATAAGAGGGAAGGTAGCAGGAAAGATGAGGCTCAGGCCTTTTTTGCAGTGAAATTAAGGAATGTGTTGTGTCTATAGACAATGCCTAGCTTTTGCTGTGTTTTCCTGATGTTGTGATATGTAGGTCAATTGTTAGGCTGTCATCTATGATGACACCTAGCAATTTGGTACTTTGAACCACTTCAATGATAGTGTTGTTTAGGGAATGGACAGAGAGTTCATTCTTATTAATGGGGGTGTTTTTTTGGGAGTGAATAAAAGAAGTTTAGTTTTATTGGGTTTTACAGTAAGGTGGTTATTTGACATCCAAGCTTTGGTTGATGTAAAGGCATTTTGAGTCAGAAGGTTTAGATCAGATGTGGATTTGGCAGTACAGATGATTGTGGAATCATCTGCATATTGGATGACAGTGCCATGAGTAAGGGTGGTATGGAAGTTGTTTATGAATATGCTGAATAGGAGGGGGCATAATATGGATCCTTGTGGTACACCTGTAGTAGTGTTTAGGAATGGTGAGAAGGAATGCTGCCATTTGATGGATTGTTGCCTATTGGAGGTTGGAGTTGAGATACTGAAGTTGGAGAGTTTGGTTAAAAGAAAGGGATGAGAAACAGTGTCAAAGGCCTTTGAGAGGTCAAGGAAGAGTGAGCAGACAAAGTAACCAGCATCATGAGCCCTATTTACTGGATCCATGAATTAAATGAGAGCTGTGCTAGTACTGTGACCTGGCCTGAAACCATGCTGTGTGGGAGAAAGGAGTTGGTTAGTAACCAGATGATTAAGAAGCTGATAGTGAACACATTTTTTCTAAAATTTTGGAAATGTTAGAGAGAATTGCGATTGGTCAGAAATTAGAGATATCAGAGTTGTTGCCACCTTTATGAAGTAGAAGTACATAAGCTTTCTTCCAGATATTTGGTACATGGAATTCTTGAATTCATCTGTTAAGGAGTATACTGACTGGGTAGGCAATGCAGTTTGTGGAGGGTTGTAGGAATTCTGCTGGTAGGTTGTCTGGGGCATTAGTACATGGTTTGACTTTAAGGAGGTAGATTAAGGAGGAGCTTTTTTATAATGAGGTAGGTATAGGAAAGAGGGAGAAAATATGTGGGGAGGAGGTTGGGAAGTGGGATAGAGAGGGTTCAGATAGATTGGATTTTATTTGTGGGAAGGTTGTGGTGAGTTTAGCTATGGTGTCAATAAAATATGAGTTGAAGAGTGAAGCTATTTCTGTGGGAGCGTTGTCTGGATTGGGGCAGGAGTTGTTGTTAGAGCCAGGATGAAGTAGAGAATTTATAGCACCCCAGAATTTCTTAGGGTTTAATTTATGCTGGTTTTGAATAGTTTGGAAGTGTTCTTTTTTGTTTTAATGATTAGAAATTTGACCTGATTGCATAGTTGTTTATACTGCATGAGGTCTGATGGGGTTTTATTTTTTTGCCAAGCTTTTCAGGCTTTATCCCTTTCAGTCATCAGTTGCTTTGTGGGTCTAGTAAGCCAGCTGGCATGCTTGGCTTTTATTCTTTTTTTGACAGAGTGGGGCTAAAGAATTTAAGATCCTAAGAAATGTTGAACTGAAGAATTCAACAGCATTGTCTAGAGGGAGAGATGTTAAAGCTAACCAATTGATGCTTTATAGTATTTCATTGAAGGTGACAGGCAGAACTGAGTAAGGTCTCTAGTTTTTTTGTATTGGTGTTTACTAGGTACAAGAGTAGATATGCGTATTATGAAGGCAGGTGAGTGGTCACTAATTGTATTTGGTAGTACACCAGAAGACGAGATATTACTAGGCTCGGAAACCAGGATCCAGTCCAGGACTGAGCCTGAGTTGCCATTAAAGTTAGGTCTAGTTATTTTCATGATAAGCTGGGAGTATTGGTATAGGTTGATCCTGGAGGAAGGGTGTTGATTACAGATGTCAAGCCAGGTAATGATGACATGTCCTAAGATGATAGTCTCCTTTTTGATATTGGTAGATGTCCAGGCAAGGATGTCTTCTAGTATAGGAATATTGTTGCCTGGAAGGATATATAGGACCACAATACAATGGCTTTTATGTTTGTTAAGTTTGAGGAAGGCTACTAGCATCTCTGCTGAGGAGAATTGTGTGAAAGGTTTTGAGTAGGAGACAACATTAAAGGTGTTTGGGTATATCAAGGTGAAACTACCACCTTTTTGTGTAGTCTATCTGTTCTGAGGCAGGTGTAGTTAGGGGGTAGGAATTTGGCATCTTTGATATATGGTTTTAATCAGGTTTCTGTAGCTGCAGTGAAGTCAGGTTTATGTTGGGTTAGCCAGGCATGTAAGTGTTATGCTTTGAAGATTATTTGTGGTGAAGTTTAGGGATCTAAAGTGTTGGGGGAATTGTGAGTAGTGATGGGGGGACCAGGATTAGGATGTATGTCTCTGCTTTGAAATAGATTGCAGTAAGTAGGGGGAGATACAGGTTATTTATTTTTAGCTCTATGGTGGCAATATAGAGTAAGGTCACTAGAGTGGCTATTTTGAAGGGAGATGATCTTGAGTTTGGCCAGTAAAATTACATCTGTTGTGTATAGACTGGATGCTATAGTGGAGTAGCTAGAGAGATATTGTGTAGGTGTGGTTGCTGCAGAGTTAGGTTTGTAAAATATATAGGTTGATTGATATGCTGAAAGTTGTGATAGGAGATATATGGATAGAGCAAAAGTACAGAGAATAGCTTTAGAGATGAGAGATATAGTAGTCATTATAGTTAGAGTGTATAAGGAAGATAGTGTGGGTAGGATGAGAGTGTAACAAGCATGATGTTAACTCATTAACCCCGAGTACCTTCTCATGGTGCGTCTGTGCCTAGCACCGAGCGCGCCATGAGAAGATACTAATTGCAAGCTGTTATCCCCGAGTGCCTTCCACAAGCGTGGGAAACTTTAGTGTACATTTGTAGATCAGCTTAATGTGAAACACACTGAAATCGTAACTGAACTTGTAATTTATCTTATGCAGCTACGATTCAGTGTGTTTTTACATTAGGCTTACATTTAACTTTCATTAGAAAATCTACTTACAAAGTAGTCGCTAAAGCAAGTGGTGGCAGCCAATCGGAATCTTGCATTCCAAGCCACCACTTGCATCACATCTCTACCCCCAATGTGAATTTCTTTTGTTTTCCCCCAAATAAATAGAGGGTCCAGCAGCAGGTCCGTCCTTTTCTTCTGCAAATATTTGTCGATTTTACCTGCTACTGGATCCCGCAAAAGTTATTTTGTGGACTCATGGTTTGCACACATCGCTGGAGCTAGAAGAAGTTTGCCGGTTCGGCTTTCCTGGTTCGGATTTACCATTCAGCTTTGCCGCTGAGTTTATAAGGTAAAATTTGAATGAATGATTGTTATCCTCTTCTGGTTGAGGCAATTCACGTTAATTCATTCAGTGAAGCTGACTTCGGGGAGTTTGTTCCTTGCTGTACAGGTAATAAATAAGTATTTAAAGGAAAATTAGTTTTTTCCTTTGATACCACTTATCGCAACGAGAATAGTCTGTTTATATTTTATCTTCGTATTTCCCAGATTCAATTTTGGATGCAGTGTTTACAAATATGAGAGAACTATTACATTCTTGGTAGATGTGTGTATACATACACTGTGTACTGATATACATATTGACTTGGGATTCTGTGTCTAGACGTAGTTTTTGGCTGGGTTGTTCAATGAGGAAATGCACAGCTCTCACTTTTTAAATTTGCTTTTTTTTAAAAAAATAGTTATTATTGTAGATTATCTGCTTCTGGAATTTCATTTTCAAATGTACTTTTTCACTGTATGTTCAACTATAGAGTAGGTCCGAACCGTGTCTTGGGGAGTACACTTTTTGCGTTATGCGTGGTTTCCTGTAAACCCGAAAGGTTTGACTTCATAAGTTTTGGAGGATTGTGTATTTACCACTGATGTGCATTTACCGCTGACGTCTCGTACGTTTTTGATTAGCGACTTTCTGTCATACAGGAGAAATTTGTTGTTTTTCCCTTAGACACTTTTTAGAATGTGTACTTGGTTGTGTTTCTGTGGCGGCTGATCATGTTACAGGTAAAAGTTACTAGCAAGTATGCTTGTGGCAAACGGATCCTTCTGTAGGATTTCAGCCTTCAGTACTTTTTTTCTTTGTGGGAGGGGATTTCTTCATAAATGCCTGCATTTTTAAAAGAAAGTTAACAAATGTGAAGCTAGAAATGTAAAAAGTTGTTAGCTGTTTAATTTTTCTCTAGGATGATCTGTTTTAGAGGCATATGGTTTTGTTTTCCTTAGGTATATTGCTTTAGCACTGGTAGTAGCCATTCTGATGGATTTCCTGGTGGATAGGAGTGACTGATGTAAGAGTGGATTTTCTGTGTCTTGTTTTTACTTATCCCAGGCACCATCTTTCAGTTTCATGAGCTTGTTTGTTAGTTGTTAACCACGGACATGATTTAGCCTTCAGCCTACTTATTGTCAGGATGGAAACAGAGTGTTATAGTCTTGCTAATATGTTAGTAAAATGAAGTGCTTGGATTGGTTTGGTTTGGTTATCTAGGTTTAATCAATTGTGTTTAGATATGCATTGCTTTACAATTATTGATGTAGCAGAAAGGTCATAGCAATTCTAGTCTTAGCTACAGGACAGTTTCGATATTGGGCTTCTGTTTGATGTCAATCTGAAATCATTAGAAGAAGTGATGTTATTATCCTTAGAGAAAGGCATTCTAATTATATGCTATGGTATGATAAGGTTAGGGAAAGGATATGAATACAGGTACTGTGTTTAGATGTTTAGCTCAGTGTGTTTAGATGCTTAGCTCAGTGTGTTTAGATGCTTAGCTCAGTGTGTTTAGATGTATAGCTCAGTGTGTTTAGATGTTTAGCTCAGTGTGTTTAGATGTTTAGCTCAGTGTGTTTAGATGCTTAGCTCAGTGTGTTTAGATGCTTAGCTCAGTGCGTTTAGATGCTTAGCTCAGTGCGTTTAGATGTTTAGCTCAGTGTGCTTAGATTTTTAACTCAGCACTGGAGAAGTTTAGGATGAAGAAGGTAAAAACATTACTCTTTTAGCTGAGATGGCTTGAAGCAGAATGGAGCTTTAGTGATTATGCTATGAAACGGGGTATCAGACTGGGGAGGAGTAAACTCAGGAATGGATGGAAAGGTCTGAGGAGGGGGTGAGCTTAGATTATGCTGTAGTTCAGAAAGTCAAAATGTAGACAGGAGATGATATTTTTTAGTCTGGGGAATATTTTGAATGCATTGGCATTGCTATAAGAGAACAATAATGGACTAAATCCTCCCAATGTATGTATTTTTGCCTGGCATGGATGTTTGTCTGTGTTAGAAAAGGCTTCTGTCCAACCCTACCTACCCCACAGTGCAGACATATGGAGAATATGTGATATTGGTATCACATGTAGTACACAACCAGTACTTTTCCAGAAATTCCTGCAGCTCTTTCAGTGTTGCTGTAGGTCTCTTGGCAGCCTCCCTGACCAGTGATCATGTTGTTTTTCATTTTGGATGGACGTCCAGTCCTTTGCAACATCACGGTTGTCCATATTTTCTCCATTGTTTGACTGTCATCACTGTGTTCCATGGTATATCCAATGCTCAGTAAGATTTAAGTGCTGTACTACTTTGACTGAATTACTATGGTGTTTGTCCTAACAGATGGTAATGAATGTCTTATATTACACCTGTACCCCGAATATAATGAATGGCTACTCAACATATAATCTGATGCAATTTTCCACCTGTGTGTAAGGTGTTTATTTCTGAATTTTTACTGTAGGTGCTTGTACATACCAGGAAATGTTACTGAATGGTTGTTTTTGGGAAAAAATATGTCTGTGCAAATGTGTGTATTTCGATATATATGTATGACGTCCATTCACTTTGTGGTAATCTAGAGCAATCCACTGGCAGCTGATTTTGTAGTTGGAAATCCTGTTCTTTACCTTCAAAGCACTGAATGACTTAGTAACCTTTGGTTCAGTAATAGAAATGGAGTGTCTGAATAGTTGCTGCCAGCTGTTTCAATTTTAGCTTTGATTTTTGCATTCTGGTATAGAAATTAGATGTAAATGTGTGTAACTATGTAAAACTATAAAACACATTTGAACTAGAAAGCTTCCATAAAGCAGCTAGAACCTCTGAATTGGTAGATATGCATTGAAATATAAAGTTCTTTGCTAGCAGCAACCTCTTCATTAGTTACAGATATCTGTGAAATTATTCAGATGACTTCTACCTATGCAGAGATTGTGCATGTTTGGAAACTAGTTTACAATGTAAATCAAGATAAGAAGTACATAGGGCTGCTGGTGGTATCTTCCTGAGGAATGCCATGAACAAAGTGAGCAGAACTTAAACTCCTGGTGCGGTTATAATACATTTATTATTTGTTTAGATACGAAGATCAGAAGTAAAGCTTAGATGCATGTAGTGCAAAAATTTTAAGATTCAATTGAATTAAATTACTAAAGGCTATATTGATCTGTAATTTTTTCTTAATTTAATGTCTGTGAAAGAGTATTTAGCTATGCTAGTAAGTAGAAGCACAGAAAAAAATATTTCTGATAGCATTATTGCATGGTTTAGTTTGATTGTTTTAGAGGAGGGCAGGAAGGATTTCATTTTGCAACAAAGCCCTAGTCTTGACTGCATGGATGAAGATGGGCAGATAGCGGGTTTGTTCTTTTGCAGGTTACTGTAATTTTATCAGGCCAGTTGCTTCACTATAAATGCATTTGATAAGTTAACACTGACTTTATTTCTCCCCTTTTGTTTGTTCTTGGAGAAAGAAGTAATCTGAGAGGGAGACAGAGGAAGCGGAAGGGAGATAAATGTACATTGGTGATGCAGTCTTAGGTAGTACTCAAAACAACATGCATTTATCTTACTTCATTTGCAACCACCCCAAACATAGTTTATGGAGGCACACTATACAAAGCCATGCTGGTCTCACCAGAGCACAACACACTTTCCCACATGTGATAATGTGAACTGTCTTTATTTTCTAAAGTGTAACTTACCACTTTTTTTCCAAACTTAACTGTTTTAGGAGAGAGGACTGAGCTCACTTTGGTTAAATGAGGTACAGCTGAAAGGTATGCAAGGAGATATTGAAATATTTACAGTTTGCTTGCTGAACTGTGACTGCTTTGTATTGTCACAGATATTCACATTTCTAACCAAATTCCATACCTTGCACTGCTGGTTTATCTGCTTTCCATAGCATCTCTCATAAGCTTTATCTATCAAACAGCATGGAAGTGTATAGAGAAAAACAACTTGTCTTTCTAGAATCCAACCCTGTAACAGAACCTGGACTTTCTCTATGCATTTTGGAGAGAGGGCCTTCACCCTGACTTGAATAGATTTTTTGTGATTATTAATAGTCTTAGACACCCATTTGAAAATGATCCGTTTTGAAACAGACTGTCCATTCCTACCATCACAAGAAATAAACAATTGCTCCAGATATTCTGAATGATTTAGTTTTGCCTAGAAGTTACCCATGTTATTACTTGCTGACTACTACCTGCATGGAGCTATGTTATATTTTGGGAATTTTTCGGGCCTTTGTCAGTAATGTGTGCAACTTGTGTGGGAGGAAGGGCTAAGTGTTATACTATTTTACTGGATTACTGTATTACATAACAGCTGCACAAGGAGATAATGATTACCTACTCAACAGGTGATGTGCAGCAATTATCACCTGTGTCAGAGCATGCATACCTTTCCAGTAATGAAAGGCAGGTCATTATCACCTTGGCAATAAGTCAGTTACAATATAACACTGAGTCATTATCACTTTTCAGGTAAAACTATTAGGAGCTGTCACTGTTATTCACATAAGTACATCTCGTTATCACATTGATGAATACACAAGCCAGATTGTGTTTTTTTTTCTCTGCTTCTAGTCATTGTAAGCCACCCCCTCCATTCTTCAACTACCTAGCCTCTGAAACCCCTTATTTTATATATAATATCTATCTATATGTATGTGTGTGTGTATATATATATATAATGTGTGTGTGTGTATGTATATATGTATGTATATATGTATATATATATATATATATATATATATATATATATATATATATATATATATATATATATATATATATTGTGTGTGTGTGTATGTATATATATATATATATATATATATATATATATATATATATATATATATATATATATATGTATATGTAATATATAATCTATATATACACACAGAAATATATATCTGTATTTTCACGAGTAACATACAGATATAAGTATCCATTTTATTAATGTAGTTCATATCTTTGTGAATTAATGTAACTGAACCACTTATAATGAAACAATTGAATGTGTCAAACTATCACTACATACTGCATGTTGTGTTGCTTTTCAGCTGCCTCTGTGCAGGTGAGTAACATTATATTCTATACCATTGTTTTTCAGCTTTGCATTGACCCGACATCACACCCCTCAGTGAAGATGCCATCTGTTAAGAAGTTAACCAACGTTTACGTGGGCGAGGATACTAATTCTGACAGTAATACCAGTGGGTCCGAAATGGAATTGGATCTTGATGCACAGCATAAGCCAAACCAGAGTGAGGATGACGATTATGATGCCGATGATCATATTCCACTGGCACGTCTGCGTGAGAAGGCTATTACTGCTGATAAAGATGCCCCTGTCCCAGCGATTCCTGACAGACCCCTACCCTCTACCCCCGGCTCACTACTCTTGATGAAACTGACCACAACAGTGAGGATGACATGCCACTAGCTCAGCTAAGGTATGATGGCACACACAATAGTGGTCAGCAACTTGAATCAGATTTTGACACAGAGGATGAATTGCCTCTATCTGAGTTATGGCAAGGACTTGGCCCGAGTGACAGACCTTTGCAGTCCCTCATCGCCCAAGCCAGGCCTAGTGCTGAAGAGGAAGTGGATATGCTTCCTACTATACATGAGTTCAGGCGTAGTCTACAGCAGGTTTATTCAGATGGAGAAAGTCCACTGGATCTGAGCCGAAGTAGCTCCTTGTCAAGCAAGGATCTGAGTGTGCCGCAATATGGAATTTGTGCGAGTACTCCACTCAGAAGTCAGTACAAACCAGTGGGTAATATAACTGATCACAGGGTACCATCTCTTAACCACCCAGTAGTTTCCATTCAAAACTCTGGGAGGCTAATGAAAAAGGTACGGCGATCATGCCCACCACGAAACTTATCATGGGAGAAATGCCTAACACCAGTTCACATTGATGATTTTGTGTGTCCAGTCGGCCCAGTCACCAACCTGGACTCAGACAGCACAGAGGTGGACTTCCTCAATTTGATGTTCCCAGAGGAACTGTACTCGCTTATTGCTGATGAAACTAACCGCTATGCTGCACAGAGGCAGGCTGCAGCAGGCAAGGTTGATAAGCGGTGGAGTCCAGTTTGTCCTGGAGACATACGCACATTTCTAGGTGTCAGAATATACATGTCTATTGTACATGTTCCAAATTACAGGCAGTACTGAGAAACGCACCATCTGTGTGGTCATTTCCCAATAGCCGAGTACATGACCTGGGAGAGGTTTGAAAAAATTCAGCAGTATTTTCACTGCAATGACAAAAACCTCAGATGACCACAGGGCTGTGTGGGTCATGACAAGCTCCATCATGTACGGCCAATACTAGATGCCGTACTTCATGCATGTAGGACACAGTATAATGTGCATCGTGAGGTGGCAGTAGATGAAGCCATGGTCGGCTTCCGTGGACGTCTGACATTTAGACAGTTTATGCCTGGCAAGCCGGAGAGGTATGGCATTAAGGTATGGGTGCTAGCTGACTCACATAATGGTTATGTGCATGAATTCCAGGTATACACTGGAAAGGCAGAGCAGACCACAAAGGTTGGACTGGCACACAGAGTTGTGATCAACCTAACACGGGGGCTGATTGGAAAGAAGCATCACATTTACTTTGACAACTTCTTCTCATCTGTCCCTCTGGCACAGCAACTGCTGCAGGATGGTCTGTACTGCTGTGGAACCATGCGCACCAATAGGTCTGGATGGCCTGTAACATTCAACCGACAAGCCATTGGTAAAGCACCTCGAGGGTTCTACAAGCAGCTGCAGAGTGGACCATTGCTTACAACTGAATGGAAGGATAGCAACCCAGTATTTCTGCTGTCAACTAATAGTAACCCAACCTTGGCAGTCTCCAGCATACGCAGGAGACAGCACGATGGAACAAAAGCTGCAGTGCCATGTCCACCAGTTGTAAACATGTACAACACATATATGAATGGGGTGGACCGAGCAGATCAGCTCAGGACACAGTATCCAACTGCTCGAAAGGCAAGGAAATGGTGGTTGTACTTGTTCTGGTTCCTATGGGATGTGGCCATAGTAAATGCTTATATTTTATTCCGTGAGAGTGCTAGCCACCGGCAGCTTTCACATTCTGGCCGTTTTATTGTGGCAAGCCAGTTACAGTTTAGAAGACACCAAGGCATGCACCTCCTGACCACCTACAAGAAAAGGAAAAGATGCATAGAGATTACCATCCCAGAGCCCATGACACGATTTGAAGAAGGCTCACACTTTCCAGTGAAATGGCGGAAGGCACGATGCAAAAACTGTGCCATCAAGGGTAAACGTGCTGAACCATCATGGGGATGCCCGACCTGCAAGATTAACCTATGCATGGAATGCTTTGGTGAGTACCATGGCCATAAGAGTCAGCAGACTGCTGACAGCAGTAAGATGTGCAGAGCACACTATACATCAAAGTTGTGACCAGGCTGTTGGGTCCATTGCTGAATGGGCACATGCAAAGAGAAAAGGCAGAGGTAAGGCAGACTGCTGACACTGAAGGAGGTCATGAGACCATAGTGGTATCAGCAGTCTGAGTGGGCAGCCGGCACAGCTATGGGACACTACAGATAACCAACATCTGGAGCCCCATGCCTGTCCTTGGCGTATTAGTGGAGCGGTGGTCCTTACCCTGCTTTTTCTCTTTACATGTGCCCTGGCTGGACACCCTTGTCAGTGTCTACCCGTGCTTTATTTCAGATAAGATGAGACTGTCTAATGCTGTTCTGGGAGTCACTGGAAAGGGAGCAGCCAAAAACCTTATGCTGTCCCATCGCCGAATATTGTGCTGCTGGGTGCATCACAGGGGACATACCCAGCCAGCATGGATCTTGTGATCCACCGGGATCACACTTGGGAACCTGGAGACTCTACAGCACAGTCCCATAGTGCTGCTGTCCTTGGTAAGCATGAGCTTGGGTGTGCCACTGTGATGTAATGCAAAAACATGCAAAAAGACACAGCCTGGGTCAGTCTAGGTCTTTTGACATGTTGCCTTGATGTAGCTCTCCACTCAGTCTCCCTCCCTTCAGGTGTAGTCAGTGTATGTAGGTCAGGGCAACTGGGCTTACATTAGCTCCTCCCTTCTACTCTTAATGGCCATTGCAGAAAGGACACATGTAAATGGAAAAGGCAGAGGTAAAGCAGAGTGCCTCACCTGCTTTTTCAGTGTACATGTGCTCTTTCTGTGCCCCCATGTCAGTAAGCAGCCAAGCCCTTCAGCACCAATGCCAGGAAGGTCCCTCTTCACTTTTGTTTTGCCAACTGCTCAGGTTGGTGGGTGCATCACAGGGGGCATACCCAGCCAGCATGGCTCTTGTGATTCACCGGGATGGCATTTGGGAATCTGGAGACTCTACAGCACAGTCCCATAGTGCTGCTGTCCTTGGTAAGCATGGGCTTCGGTGTGCCACTGTGATGTAATGCAAAAACATGCAAAAAGACACAGCCTGGGTCAGTCTTGGTCTTTTGACATGTTGCCTTGATGTAGCTCTCCACTCAGTCTCCCTGCCTTGAGGTGTAGTCAGCATGTAGGTGAGAGTAGTAAATGTATGAAGGTCAGGACAGCAATTAGTGAGTTACTTCAGTCCCTCATCCCTTAGGTCCACTGCTGAATGGGCACATGTAAAGAGAAAAGGCAGAGGTAAGGCAGACTGCTGACACTGAAGGAGGTCATGAGACCATAGTGGTATCAGCAGTCTGAGTGGGCAGCCAGCACAGCTATGGGACACTACAGATAACCAACATCTGGAGCCCCATGCCTGTCCTTGGTGTATTAGTGGAGCGGTGGTCCTTACCCTGCTTTTTCTCTTTACATGTGCCCTGGCTGGACATCCTTGTCAGTGTCTACCCGTGCTTTAGTGCAGATAAGATGAGACTGTCTAATGCTGTTCTGGGAGTCACTGGAAAGGGAGCAGCCAAAAACCTTATGCTGTCCCATCGAATATTCTGCTGCTGGGTGCATCACAGGGGGCATACCCAGCCAGCATGGCTCTTGTGATCCACCGGGATTGCAGTTGGGAACCTGGAGACTCTACAGCACAGTCCCATAGTGCTGCTGTCCTTGGTAAGCATGAGCTTGGGTGTGCCACTGTGATGTAATGCAAAAACATGCAAAAAGACACAGCCTGGGTCAGTCTAGGTCTTTGACATGTTGCCTTGATGTAGCTCTCCACTCAGTCTCCCTCCCTTCAGGTGTAGTCAGTGTATGTAGGTCAGGGCAACTGGGCTTACATTAGCTCCTCCCTTCTACTCTTAATGGCCATTGCAGAAAGGACACATGTAAATGGAAAAGGCAGAGGTAAAGCAGAGTGCCTCACCTGCTTTTCAGTGTACATGTGCTCTTTCTGTGCCCCCATGTCAGTTAGCAGCCAAGCCCTTCAGCACCAATGCCAGGAAGGTCCCTCTTCACTTTTGTTTTGCCAACTGCTCAGGTTGGTGGGTGCATCACAGGGGGCATACCCAGCCAGCATGGCTCTTGTGATTCACCGGGATGGCATTTGGGAATCTGGAGACTCTACAGCACAGTCCCATAGTGCTGCTGTCCTTGGTAAGCATGGGCTTCGGTGTGCCACTGTGATGTAATGCAAAAACATGCAAAAGACACAGCCTGGGTCAGTCTTGGTCTTTTGACATGTTGCCTTGATGTAGCTCTCCACTCAGTCTCCCTGCCTTGAGGTGTAGTCAGCGTATGTAGGTGAGAGTAGTAAATGTATGAAGGTCAGGACAGCAATTAGTGAGTTACTTCAGTCCCTCATCCCTTAGGTCCACTGCTGAATGGGCACATGTAAAGAGAAAAGGCAGAGGTAAGGCAGACTGCTGACACTGAAGGAGGTCATGAGACCATAGTGGTATCAGCAGTCTGAGTGGGCAGCCAGCACAGCTATGGGACACTACAGATAACCAACATCTGGAGCCCCATGCCTGTCCTTGGTGTATTAGTGGAGCGGTGGTCCTTACCCTGCTTTTTCTCTTTACATGTGCCCTGGCTGGACATCCTTGTCAGTGTCTACCCGTGCTTTAGTGCAGATAAGATGAGACTGTCTAATGCTGTTCTGGGAGTCACTGGAAAGGGAGCAGCCAAAAACCTTATGCTGTCCCATCGCCGAATATTCTGCTGCTGGGTGCATCACAGGGGGCATACCCAGCCAGCATGGCTCTTGTGATCCACCGGGATTGCAGTTGGGAACCTGGAGACTCTACAGCACAGTCCCATAGTGCTGCTGTCCTTGGTAAGCATGGGCTTGGGTGTGCCACTGTGATGTAATGCAAAAACATGCAAAAAGACACAGCCTGGGTCAGTCTAGGTCTTTTGACATGTTGCCTTGATGTAGCTCTCCACTCAGTCTCCCTCCCTTCAGGTGTAGTCAGTGTATGTAGGTCAGGGCAACAGGGCTTACATTAACTCCTCACTTCTACTCTTAATGGCCATTGCAGAAAGGACACGTAAATGGAAAAGGCAGAGGTAAAGCAGAGTGCCTCACCTGCTTTTTCAGTGTACATGTGCTCTTTCTGTGCCCCCATGTCAGTTAGCAGCCAAGCCCTTCACCACCAATGCCAGGAAGGTCCCTCTTCACTTTTGTTTTGCCAACTGCTCTTAGGTTGGTGGGTGCATCACAGGGGGCATACCCAGCCAGCATGGCTCTTGTGATCCACCGGGATGGCATTTGGGAATCTGTAGACTCTACAGCACAGTCCTATAGTGCTGCTGTCCTTGGTAAGCATGGGCTTGGGTGTGCCACTGTGATGTAATGCAAAAACATGCAAAAAGACACAGCCTGGGTCAGTCTTGGTCTTTTGACATGTTGCCTTGATGTAGCTCTCCACTCAGTCTCCCTGCCTTGAGGTGTAGTCAGCGTATGTAGGTGAGAGTAGTAAATGTATGAAGGTCAGGACAGCAATTAGTGAGTTACTTCAGTCCCTCATCCCTTAGGTCCACTGCTGAATGGGCATATGTAAAGAGAAAAGGCAGAGGTAAGGCAGACTGCTGACACTGAAGGAGGTCATGAGACCATAGTGGTATCAGCAGTCTGAGTGGGCAGCCGGCACAGCTATGGGACACTACGGATAACCAACATCTGGAGCCCTATGCCTGTCCTTGGCGTATTAGTGGAGCGGTGGTCCTTACCCTGATTTTTCTCTTTACATGTGCCCTGGCTGGACACCCTTGTCAGTGTCTACCCATGCTTTATTTCAGATAAGATAAAACTGTCTTCTGCTGTTCTGAGAGTCACTGGAAGGGAAGATGTTCACTGGTTCAGAAGGGATGGCATTCACCTAACTGAGGAGGGCATTGCGTTCTTCTTGACCAACCTCCACAATGGCGTGAGGAGAGCCATGCATGATTGTGAGAAGAATGGAAAACACCCATGACCAAGTCAGAGCAGTATAGTAAGTAAAACACTATTATGACATGTGTTGTGTAAAATTAATTTCTCTGAGCTTGGCAAATAACTGTTATGGAAATTATGATTTTTTTTTCATTTTTTGGTAAATAACTTTGCAAGGGAGCATCTGAATGTGCCAAGTAATATCTCATTTTGAAGACAGTATTGCTGGTTCTAATATGGTAAAAGAATTGTGCCAGTATGTTTGACACATGTGCAGATATCAAAGTTTGTTTTGGACTTAGGTTATGAAAATTATGATTTTTTTTCATATTTTGGTAAATAAGTTTGCAAGGGAGCATCTGAATGTGCTAAGTAATAACTCATTTTGAAAAGATTATTTATAGTTCTAACATGGTAAAAGAATGGTACCTGTATGTTGTACTCATAGGCAGATATCAAAGTTTGTTTCCGACTTAGGTTATGGAAATTATGATTTTTTTCATATTTTGGTAAATAACTTTGCAAGGGAGCACCACATTGTGTGAAGTAATGCATCATTTTGAAGACAGTGTTACTCCTTACATCATGGTAAAAGAACTGTGTCTAGGCACTGTACACACGTACAGATATCACAGTTTGTTTAGTCTTGTACGAATATGAAAATGATACATTTACAATACTTCTCATTATTATGCCCATATCTTTGCGAGGGAGCACGGTAATCACACAAATGATGCGTCATTTTGAAGCTGACATTCAGATGCACAACTTCTACCCTGATATGTAGGCTCTGTCTGTTACAGGTGATGAGATATTATGCTTTGTTTATTTATCAATTATGAGAAATAATATACTAATCATATTTCTGTGAATATCTCATGAAAGGAGTGTCACACAGTTATGGTTAAAGTATCATTTTAAAGCTGACATTCATACTAACAAATTAAATTCAAATTGTATGGGTCTGCATGGTACATAGACCAAGATATTGTGTTTTGCTTTTCCAAAAAATTTAAAAAATTGCACAATATCAGCATTCCTTGCCAAATATTTCATTATGACTTTGATATGCACTATCAACATTTACACTGTTGGAAAAGTCAGTGTCTGCTGAACAACTTTCGCGTTTACATTTTTAGTGTAGCTCTTATAGTTAAAGAGTTATGAGCATTTGTTTTCTGTATAGTATTACAAATGGATTTTCTGAAAATGAGCTCAGGCTGCACTGTTGTTCCTATGGTGGAATTCAGCAGGCAGCTTTTCCTGAGCTGCTCTGGAGTGAATGAGTTAAGGAGTTACAGCAGTTATGGTAATATAAGAGGGAGGGCCAAAGGTGAACAGAGTGGTATGTTAGAGTAAGAGTTTGGGTAATAGATGTAGATAGATAGAGGATCAATGGGTGGTAGCAATAGGCTAAGTGGGAGTGGTAAGACAAAGGTAACAATAGGTAGTAAATGGAGAATGGGAAGGTGAGTAGGAGGGTTGTTGTGATACTGTCTAGTTTAAGGGATGGTGTATATAAATGTAGTAGGGTTGGAAGTGATGGAAAGGAGGGGGATAAGTGAGGCAAGAGCAGTAGGGTGTGAGGAGAGAAAGGATGGGGTAAATGGATAGTGGAGTCTAATAGGCTGTGATAAGTTTTGGGATGGGTTTGGCTAAGTATAAAGGTAACTGGTTTGGGATTGGGTGGGAATGGGGGTAGGGTAGGGGGTGATGGCAAACGGAGAGGGTTGGAGCGGGAGCAGGAAAGTGCCATAACTAAGAAAAAATAATCAGTCAGGGCTGTGGGTCACTGAGGGGATGAGCTGGGGTAGGATTTTATGAAGACAGACTGGCAACTAACTTACATAAGAGGAAAGCATGAGTTTTAATGCAAGATAGAGCAGAATGAAAAATGGAGGAGAAATAATTACAGAGACTGTTTGCGAAATATGAAACACAAGTGGGAAGATACCTAACAGGGTTAGAGGTGGGAAAAAGTGGGGAAACCATGATACTAGGTTGGTGATGTGCTTTTGACCTCAATGCTGGTTGAAACAGGTACAAGCATATACAGTTAAATACAGGCAATTCTTAGACTGTTGTCTGGGTGGTGGATTCAAGCTGGCTGAGCTGTTTGTGAAGATGAGATAGGTTCTGTCAGCTTTGGATACAGAGACCACTTGCTAAAAGAGAAAAGAAGACAGTGTAATTAGGTTATGGGGAAATATAGGAGAGCTGGATAGCTTGGAGTCTTGGTAGGTGAGGTCTTGGAAAGAGAAAGACAGAGAGTTGGAGAAGGGAGAATAGCAGCAGAAAGTATAGAGCTGAGGGATGAAGAAAAATAGTAGAGAGGAAGGAGGTGGCAGAAGACAGTGAAAAGAACAGAGAAGTAGAAGAGGTAGAAAAAAAGAACAGAGTTCAGTAGGTGACCACAGAGATTTAAATGAAATACAGATAGTGCAGTTCCAGAACACCAAATACTGATAGGGCATATATCAGCAGTTATGGCAGGAAATATAGCTAATATACCAACTAATTAACAACAAAATGCCAACAAATGTGCCCACAGGTAATGTATCTGAGGTTACAGGTATTCATAAGCCAAAATGAAGCCTATCAGGACAGTTGTACCACTACAATGCAGATATACACTCTTGTTTGCCGCTTTGAAAACAGGATTTTATATCTAAACTAACAGATTATCACAGCACAGTTATGTAGTCTAAGGTCCTCTTATATGACTGTAAAGCAGTTGTTAATGTAACAGGCATATAGATCTAGGCCAGAATGAATAGCTGAATACATATATTCACAAATTTGCATACACAAAATGCCAGAAATTATAGCTGTATTTATCATGCTAATATATAACACCAAACAGGATAATAACAACTGCCGAGTGACTATGCCAGATAATAACAGAAGTCCAAATGCATTTTGTTCTGTGATAAAGGATCATCTCTTTATAAGTGATTGTTGTAATAACAGAAAGCCGACATAGGAATCGCATCACAGTTTATTAGACAAGGCCAGGCAGTTAGTGTTCAATCTCCTGAGACCGTTGTTGGAGAGTATAATTAAATGTAACAGCTAAAAGTAAATCAGTAAATTATCTTGCTTGTAGGTGGCAACTATAGCAATCAGTCACAGTAGCATATGCAGATCAAAAGCAATACTACAACAGCAGTCAAAAAAAATTAAACTATAGCTGAGAACAATTTTGTCTGAAGCACACCACCAAACCCTAATGCAGTGAGAGGATCAGGAAAGGGATAGGCTGGAACAACGTGAATCCCTTGCTTGTCTTTTTAAGTGCTGCAAGGCATGCTGGGAGGAAGAGATTGAAAGTAAAGGCACTGAGAAAGTGAGACGCTTGTCCTGTGAAAGACTATGCATCCACAGGAACAGGAAAGTGCCGTAAGTAAGAAAAAATAGTCAGTCAGAGCTGTGGGCAAGTGAGGGGATGAGCTGGGGTAGTACTTTATGAAAACAGACTAGCAACTAACTTACATAAGAGGAAAGCAAGAGTTTTAATGCAAGATAGATCCAAATGCCAAATGGAGGGGAAATAACTACAGAGGCTGTTTGCGAGATGTGAAACACAATTGGGAAGACACCTAACAGGGTTAGAGGTAGGAAAAAAGTGGATCAACCACGGTACTAGATCGGTGATGTTCTTTTGACCTTAACGCTGACTGAAACAGGTACAAGCAGATACAAGCATACAGTTAAATGCAGGTGATTCTTAGACTGTTGTCTGGGTAGTGGATTCAAGCTGGCTGAGCCGTTGGTGAAGATGGGATAGGTTCTGTCATCTTTGTACACAGAGACCACTTGAGTTAAATGCAGGCAATTCTTAGACTACTGTCTGGCTGGTGGATTCAAGCTGACTGAGCTGTTGGTAAAGACAGGATAGGTTCTGCCAGCTTTGACACAGAGACCGCTTGCTTGTTAGCAGCTGGCAACTATAGTAATCAGTCACAGTAGCATATGCGGTTCAACAGCAATAGTACAGCAGCAGGCAGAAAAAATAAAATTACGGCTGAGAATAATTTTGGCTGAAGCACACCATCAAGTTGTAATGCAGTGAGAGTATATATATATATATATATATATATATATATATATATATATATATATATATATATATACACTGAAAACACACTTCACTGAAACTCATTTCATTGAAAACTCATTTCACTGAAAATCAGTTGCCTGATCACAATTTGCTGAAAGCTCATTTCACTGAAAACTCATTTGACTGAAACTCATTTTGTAGAAAGGTATATGCCTTGTTCCCCACTGTAGTGTGATCCTGTAGTTAGTATATATAGTAAGGGGGGAGCGGGGCACAGCCCCCCAATTGGGGTGTGTGGTGAGCATATCCCCCCACCTATTTTAAACATTGGAAACCATGGACTTGTATACACAAGATGAATGAATAACTATTTCCAGGAGATAATATATACTCAAACTATGTGGGGGGCTATGCCTCTTACACCCCCCATACTATATATACTAACTCCAGGATTGCACTACAGTGGGAAACAGGGTATATACCTTTCAACAACATGAGTTTCAGTCAAATAGGTTTTCAGTGAAGTGTGCTCAGGCAAATGATTTTCAGTGAAATGAGTTTTCAACTAAATGAGTTTCAGTGAAGTGTGTTATCAGTGAAGTAAAGTAGACCCATATCTATCTATATCTATCTATATCTATCTATCTATCTATCTATCTATCTATCTATCTATCTATCTATCCATCTATCTTCCCATCTCTCTCTCTCTATATATATATATATATATATATCTATCTATATATATATATATATATATATATATATATATATATATATGTATAAAACATGCATCTCAGTCTCTCCCCATGTAGCTACATAACACAAATATATAGCATACATACACAGCTACATTTATATATGTGTCCCTGTTATATACATAAATATGTGTGTGGATGTCTGCATTGTCCTACATACCCTGATAATGGTGAGTAAAGCTCCACTATAACACATCTATAATGTTGCTCAAAGGATTCAAGGTAAGGGCTCAACAGTACATAATGCACTTACCTACAGACCCTTGTGCCTGCTGGATGTCACCACACATACAGCAACAGGTGAATAGGTGATGCAATGTATAGTTTTATCTATGCATGCATGGACAGGACACATTGTTCTTGCCCACAGCTTTGCTCATCCAAATGCAAACAGCCACATATGGCCAAAGTGGTAACTGTAGTCGCATAGCTAGGATAAATAATTATTTGACTGCTAGGCTACTAGATGCAGATAACAGGGCAAAACAATATCACTCTGCAGGCCACAGATGCTGTTCAACATAAGCCTAGTTTATGTAATCACACATACTTTGCCTGCAATTGTGTAGAAAACAGATGCCACTGGTGGCGCTTGCAGTAAGTACTGTGATCTGTAGTATGCAAGATTAGTTAGGAAGGGGTTCCAGTCTCGCTGTAGGCCTCTCAGTGTGTGCATGCATCCCCCTACAAGACAGCTGTGAATCACTCATTGACTACTAAAATGCAATGGTTCTGTACTTTTGTCCCTGTAAGTTGATGCCAGTCTCCAAACTGCCCTCTTCTACAAAGCCTGCTGATGTCATCTACCTTAAGACTACCAGCTGCATTTATAAGGTCAGTCTTAAGATGTGGCATGTGCAATAACTACTATGATCTGAAGTGTGTAAGACTAGAAAGGAAGGGGTTCAAATCTCACTCCAGGCCACTTGGTGTGCGTATTTCCATGTGACATAAATGTGATCACCTCAGTGACTTAGAAAGAGGTAGATTTTGCAGTATTTTGGTTATAGCAGGTGATGTAGGCCTCCAATTGCCTGAACACATCAAGGCCTGCTGATGTTATCAAGCATAAGATGCCCTAAAGAGGTAGCAAGAGTAGCCTTGAGGTGCGGTGCATGCATTAAGTACTGTGATGTGTAGTATATACCATTAGATAGGTAGTTGTTCTAATCTACTTACAGCCAGTTTAGACTCTGTGTCTGCTATGCAGTGTCCTGCAAACATTAATTGGAACTGTTCCTATCTTCAATGCAGACAGGTTTGTGTATGTAGCTGTTAGAGCATTTTACATCAGCTTATGGGATTATAGGATCTTTGAACTTTAGTAGCCTAATGGCTCTAGAACCCTTATAATCCTAGCCAAGTTTTTACCCTTATTTACACTATTAACAAATATTGCCCCTGTCCATGAGGGACACAGGCAGAGGTCATGTGGTGAAATGATAGTCACCAAGCCAATCGTACAGATGTCATCCGATGAGGCCCAATGGGGTGCTCTGTTTCCCATTAGGCACAAGTCTGTTTCAAAGGTTTGTGAAAGTCTTCTAGACAGATTTCTTCCACCAGCATGCATTGCTAATGTCACATACCAGGTTATTGTCCTGACAATGAGTAATCCATGTAATATGCCACCTACAGGTATGCAGAATTTCCACTCAAGCAGGGTCACACATTGCCCCATATGCAAGGCAGAGATCACCTCTGAGTATTCTGTATGCCACAGGCTACAATGACAGTGATTTCAGATGTTCCTCATTGGACAGATACTGAAGACATGAAGTTCCTTTGTGAGGAACCATTGTATTGTGTGCAATTGCCAGTATTACCAGGAATGGTACATTACAAAATGGCCATTGCACTCAAATATTGCTGAGGGAAGAGTACATGGGGGTATGACTTCATTAATTTTGGGTGACAGTGCCATCAGGCATGATATATGATTCCCTTGTTACCACTGGGTAGACATGGTGATCTAAGGTATGTTAGATGTAAACCTGTGTGGCCAGGCCTGTGTGCCCAGTTCTATCACCCCTAAATATGTACATCAGATGTTGGTACTGATGTGCTACTTACCAGGAAAATAGTTTTTGCCGATGGAAATTATACTATATAGATATTTGCATGGGGTTTACAGCCATTATTATATCAACAGGCATTTTTAAAGCAACATCCTCTTGCAGGATATTGACATAACTCACAGATTCTATGACCACTCAAAATTTGCAGGGATCTGTCAATGCTGTCAGCCACTGGCATTCAGGTTTTGCTTGAATGATCGTTAAATGGATTCCAAGCAGTAGAGGACCTAAGACTGAGCTCTGATGAACACTTCTGGTAACAGATCAGCTATTGGAAGTGGATTCTCCTGTTTTGAGTACGTGTTCCATCAGTGAGCCACTTAGTGACCCCTATAATGTTATTACCATTGATGCATAATTGGGTGATTTTGTCAATGATGCCTGAGTGGGGGATACAGTCACATGGCTTGGCTAAGACCAGGGGGTTGATAGGCCTGATGTCCCCTCATCCACATCCTTGATGACTGCCTCAAACATGTCCTCCAGGTTCAACAGCCATGATCTTCCTTTAAGAAATCCAAACTGTGTACAGTCAACTGTTTGTAGATTAAATATATCTTTGCTGATCAGCTCCTTGATGATTTTCCATATGGGATAACAGATATGGTTACTCAGGCAAATTTGTCTACAGTTGTGGTGGTCAGTGGATGCACCACCTCTGTGCAAGGGGATAACACTTGCCATTGTTCAATCAGCTGGGTTGCGGCCAGTGGTTACAGTACAAGTGCAAGGAGTTCCCAATGGTGTTAGTAATTCTTGTTGGATCCCATGTAGGAAACAGCCAGGGATGTTAGCATGTCCAGTAGATGCTGTTTTTCTCCATAGAGAAACCAGTTGCAACCTGCTCTGTAGATATAGATGGTATGGGACAGGTTGTAGGGATGTTGTATGGCACATGTAGTGGGACAGGGGAGTGAAGCTAGCTCAGAAACTGTGGGACAACAGGTTAGGTATGAGTACAGACTCATATGTGTTATCATTAAGTATGAGTTCACTAACAATCTGGGCCTTTCCTCTGAGGTTACACATGCAGTTACACTGTGCATTGTGGTTATCGTTTGTGGGGGAGGCTCATTTTGCCACATAATGTTTCTGCACGATGTCACAATACTATGTGCTTGTTTTAGCTGAGTAGGATGTGCCTCCATTTTAGGGGGGGCACCCTCACTCCAACTGTCACACAGCAATGTCCACCTCTTACTGTCCAGCCTGCTAGTGGCAGTTATCCACCATGTAGGTTTGCTGTGCCATGAAGAGCTTGTTTCTCCCATCAGGTTCAGCAGAGTCTATACAGTTGTACTGGTACTTCCATAAAGCATTGGTGTAGAGCTCTGCATGCTTGCCTGAATCATCTGAGAGGGGAGGTGTAGTCAAGCTATGTAAACCATCCCATAGGAGGTAATAAATTGCTTTGTTGATGTTTATTACTGCATTTGTCTGCAGAGGGATGTAAGTGTGAAACTTAGTTTTAATGAAACTGATCTCTGGTCAGATCTCAACAAAGAGAACCTCACAGTGGAGGGGCTGCAGTGATCATTCATATTGGTAAACACCTGATGCAGTACATTGGCTTCCCTTGGGGATGTCATGCCACTGGTCCAGGGCACTGTAGTGAAGGACATAGCCTAACCTTTGGAAAAGTGAGCTTAAGCACAGCTAACCAACACAGTTGGTGGTTACTCAATGTAACCCTGAACCATGTTGTACTGATGTATCTTGATAGACCCAAGTACATTCAAATAAGCACAACAGGTGGCTGGAATCATGGAGCTGCTCCTGTAGCTGGCAATGGCTTGATTAGGTGCCCTTTCAGCTGTGGATAGCACCTGCAGTGTTTCCAGGAGATTACATTGTTCACCAGTCTGCATGTAATATGTATACACTACCTGCATTACCTTGCACACTGTCAGTTTAAGGTCTGCACATGTGGAAGGATGTGTTGTCTGGTATGAGTGTAGTGCTGTCCACAGCCTTGACCCAGGTGTCTTTGACTGCACAAATGTCTGCATATTCCAAAGTGGAGACACCTTCCACAGAGTGTGGTTTAGTGTTGCCATTCCTAGCATGTAGCAGCATAACCATGATGTTGTATGAAGATGGCATTCTCATTGGAAAGTTATCCCTCCAGACAGTGCCTTTAACATGCACTATGGGGATGTCAGCAGCCTAGGCCAGTACTCAATATCCCAGGGTGAAAGACGAAGACCATCTCTGGCAGAGTGCTGAGGTGTGTTGAGCAAGTCATCCCAGATGGATATGTAGTGGATCCCCTTAGAAATGACACAACATGATAAGGCAATTATTGATGTCCATCATTTTCTGCATGTATTGAGCCATCATCCTAGATGAGGGTCAAATGCAGCTAGAAGCTATGGGGATACCCACGAGAGACACAGAGTGTCTAAGCTCAGTCATGTGTCTGCATACTGCCTGGTGATGTATGTCCTGAGTCGTACACATCTGCAGGAACTATGATGTCATCAGTATGTTACCTGATATTCATTGACTTGCATCAATGTGTGGTATGGCGTATTGTGTCAACCCACAGACAGCTAATTGTGACCTTTCTCATATGTAGCCTGGTGACATGGACATCAATGTGCCTCATAATGTAATCACCTATGAATAATAGGCTTGATTTTGGCTTTGCCTTGGGTATTTGACCAGTGAGACAGTGGTGCATGAGTTATTATGTGTACTTTCATCTCCAGAGGTATGATTATGTGTACTGGGCTTGCATATGGTTTTCTGAGGTGTCTTTTGTTTGGGAGTCTGTTTGGTAAGGAGCTCCATACCTGCAGGTGTGCTGTAGGTGTGGGTGGAGCAGGAGGATAGCTGTGCATGTTGGCAAAATGCACATTGCCATATGTACCGACTGGAGTGTAAGACATCATGGAATCAAGGTTTGTAATACAGTCACATGGCTCACATGTTGTGTTTGTGTGGAATGGGAGTACAGGGATGGGGACACTTTCCACATCTCATCAACAATCATTGATAATTCCATTAGCAATATAGTCATGCTTGTGTGTATGTCACAGCAGGCCATCATGAGGCAGTGTCATGGCAGATTGTGAAATTTAACATGTTGTCACTTTTATGTAGGTCTCCTAGGGTAACACAGCATCTGACAGTGTGCCATAACATGGTTGTGTGATTACAATGCTTTGCCAGGCATGTGGCCCTTGGATTTACCATAATCCTGTTATTAGGCTTGGTCTCAATGTCATACCTACAAATGCGACACTGTGAAAGTCCAGCAAAGTTAGGGTCATGCTGCTACACCCTTGGGGTTGAAAGCCTGAAAAACAATGTTTGTGGGCAGTCCTTGCAGTGAATATGTGGATGTCTGTGCATACACAGAGGACTTGTTCAACTTTGCAGACATGACTTTGACCTTGCAGATCTACAGTGCCTGTCAAGTAACCAGGCAGCAAACTGGATGTTGTGTGACATGATATGGGAACAAAGATGTGTTCTGGGTACATAACTTTAAGGTATGACATACTTAGAACATGTGGCCTAAGTATGTCATACCAAGCCATTGCCAGCTACAGGAGCAGCCGTAGGCCTCAAAGCCATGTCATTCAGATATCCACCATTAAGCTGTTGAAGGGCGGGATGCATGAATTATGATGACAGTGTCACATAACATGGATCACCACCACAGTGGTGCTTGTTTGAGCAAACTTGGACATCTGTGTCACCAGACATTACGCATTATATTGCGACACTGCAGCTGTGCTCCCAAACACCATCTGGTCTGTACCCTAGTAAACCATTACCAAGCAGAAGGTATAATACTTGCAAAAGTCAACTGATGCTAATCAAGCCATCTACCAGGAAAAGGGTATGTGAAGCCTAGAGAGCCTTGCATGATGTGGGACAACTATGTGGATGAACTAACAATCCTGCTTCTCATCATGAGCTTCATCATAATGTTTTGTTTCTGCTGAGAGAAAAGGTATTGGAGCATGGTATCCTAGGAGAGAGTGGTTGTGGTGAGAGCTGCATTAGTAATAGCCAGACACCAGCAATTCAGGGGACTCCCCTGCTTTCTACATTCTTCACAAGGTAATTGTGTCCTTTCAGTACACACTGCTTGAGTAGTGTCCAACTGCAGAATACTTATGTAAAATTTCCTGCCTTACCTTCACAGGGTGTATGTATTACCTTTCCCTCCATTGTTTGTCTGTGCTCTGTACAGACTAACACCTTGGATGAGTATTTTCTTGGAGAACATGATGTAAGTACCTCCACAGAGGACAACTAGCATGCAGTGCCATGCACTGTCCCCATATCTCTCAGTCATCTGATATTTAAAACAATGACATGAGTTATCATGGAAATGATCAGTAACTATGTTGTACACCTACAGACACTGTAGCAAACCCAGTTTGTTTTGACCAAGGGAAGATCATGCCTTCCCTAACTGGTGGACCTCGTTGAATGTTAAACTATGCAATGGATGAGAGGAATATGACTCACTCCACCTACCATGGCCTGATAAGGTATTTGACAATATTAGGCCATCAGGCCTTGATGAAAAACCACATAGGTTATTTACAAAGTAGTATGTCAGCTGGTAGATAGGCAAGTGTATGTATCTGGGAAGATCGCTTTGGTTAGTCCACTGCTACAATGAGGCCAGTACAAAGTGGACTTCCCTTAGAAAGTATTCATGGAGTACCCCTGCTAGCCATTCCCTTCTCTGCAGTCACAGCCACTGTCAGTGACCTCTGACAGACTACATTTGCAGATGCTTGCAAATTAGGATATGACACTGAATCCCACACCAAACCAATAGTTATCCAGAATGGCTGAGACACACATTCAGTTGTTGTCAGAGCCACTAACAAATAGTAATGCCAAGGAGTGTGCAGTAGTATGCTTTTGGAAGTCATTCACCCCTAGAAAACACAGTTGAGCCATTACTCAGGGACTTACAGACATAGAGAGTGATCTAGCCTTTGACTGACTCTGGTCATTAAGATGTGGGGATTAATTCAGTTTTGTGCAACCTATAGAGAAAGGAATGGCATGTAAATCCCAGACTGTCATTGTTATATTGCATTTGGCAATCATCGCACAAATCATTGAGTGCAATGATACCTTTGGTATGTCACTTCACAGGCATATCTGTCAACTGTAACAGCCACAGAGGTTCCACAGTAAACCAATACATAGTGTAGATAACATGTCCTATGCAGACTGTGTCAAGGACGTAAATGTGTAGTCCGTCTCCTACATGCTTTGGAGAGGAAGTGTATGGCTGCCATACAGGGAGGTGTGAGATCCCACTGTGTACCTCCTGCATATCCAAGACAGGACTAAAGCATGTATTAGCTGTTCTACACACCTATACCTACACAGTGGTATAAAAACCACATGCTGGAGAGACAAGTATGTAACCCACACACTACGCGCTATATGTAACAGGATCCCTATGCATGTGCAGAACACTTCCACTGTAACACACATCATGTGCAAGTTACACAATGGGATGTGGAGCAAGACAATCATAACTGGTGAACAACAAATGTGTGTAATGGATACAGGAAAATTGTAGATGGTTCATCTCCATTACTACAGCTTGTAGATGTGTTGGTTCCTGAAACCATGCAGACATATATCAAGGGTATCAGACTTTGTCAGAGATTAGGGATGCATGAGTAGGCTGAATTAATCCATTGTCCTTTTTAGCCTGTTATACACTTATGAAACTATGGAGCCATGCACCTATAGTGCTGCACCTATCTGAACACATATTTTTTTCTGTGCTGACATTCCATCCTTTGCTGTGACTTTTATGGGTTTATTGTCTCTGTGTATCCATAACTGTCTCACACAGAATCCTGAAACATAAACAGGTCATAGGCAACAATGGATTACAAAAATACATAATAATTTATATAGTCACCCTGTGCATCAGACATATAGCTCCATTTCCAGTCATTGATGAAGAGGATGATAGGGATGTGACACAAGTATCATCACTTGCACAGAGTGTTGTGTGGGTGTGCAGGAGTCCAAGGCTGACCTAATAGGTTGACAGCATGTGTGTGAGTCAGGAAGGGAAGCAGGCAAGATGGGCCATGGAAATGTGCTGTATGCATTTATAGGTGACCTGATTGTGAAAGTGGTGTAAGTGTGTGTGAAGACAGTCAAGCACAGTGCTAGCCCTACATATGTGTATATTGGACAGTGTTGAACCATGCATGGTAGAGCTGACAGTTCACCATCTCCACCCCAAAACATGGGAACTGGCTCTGGCAGGAGTTGCACTGGCACCTCCATGCCCAAGGTAAGAAGCTGTGCTGATACCTGATGGTGACTGTCTGCTGGGACTGTTTCCTCCATGGCAACACATAGGAAAATGATTCCATGGCCTGCCACCTCTTAGTGTGGACATCACACTACCCTCAGGAACACTGTATGTACTGCCACTATGGGAGAATGATTGTGCATAGCCATGTAGACTCTCAGCTGATGTAGTTGCTGACCTACATCCACATTTCCAACTCTCAACTCCAACCAGATGTTCCAACCCAGGCAATGCACATCCCAAGACAGATAGTGTGCCACCTATCTGAGACCATCATCTTTCAAGTGCATCAGTCAACTGATCATGGGTATCAGCAGCACAGTGAAGGCAGTCATGGATGTCAGACTGTGCTGCATAACCCTAAGCATTCATCTGGAGTTCCTTTCTTTACATGCCTCTCCCTCTATGATGGCCCAAAACATTTTATTTTATTTTTTTATTTTACATTTGTTTACTGTGAAAGTCCAACTTGGAATGAAACCAATTTTCAGTGGAGGCCCAGGGAGAAAAGCTCCAGATGCATGTCTTTGAAATGTGGGAGGAAACTGGAGCACCCAGAAAAAACCCACAGGGATACATGGAGGAAATGCAGACTCCACACAGAAGGCAGTCCAGCCGAGAATTGAACCAGAGAACCTCTTGCTGTGAGGTGACAACACTACTGCTGCATCACTGCACCATACAAATATGCCAAATGACCCATGATGAGGCACCTGCAACAGGTGGTGGAAGGACAGTAGGTCTCCTATAAGCACCCCTATCAATCCACCTGTTTGGAACCTCACCAGGTCTTTGGCTACGGCCAGTATTTACACTCACTGCAGCCATAGTTGCCACACTTTCCTCTTCAATGTCTCCATCCTCTGACTGTCCAATATCTGTGGCCTCTGGGGACTGGGTATGTGTAGGCATACTGATTGCGTACGGTGATAATGAGGGCAAAAGAGGGATGTAAACCTCTGGGACAGATTCAGCCCATGCAACTGCCACTTGTGCCTCACTTTGGCCCCCATCATCAGAGCCAGAAGAGACACTGACATCAGGTTGTGAAGGGGACAGAGACCAACCCCTCTGGTCACCTGTGATAAAAATGGAAAAGCAGTACATTAATACCTGCACTATTATGTTTTGCAGTACTATGTTGCAATATATGTTAAGCTATATACACTGTTGTCACTATTACAGACTTGTTTAATCCCCAACCTCATCTAGTAGAACATGAGGACATTATTTTCCAACAAACTTCTGTAGTTACTTGTAAATAAAAGCTCTTTAAACAACAATCTCATCAGCAACAATGAGGTACACTGTTGACATTTGTCAACACTCTGCACAGTTGACACATATGATAATCTGTAATGTCCTGAAAATGCTGTCATATCTATCACTGTGGTCACACCTACAAGGCATATGTATGACACTAAAGTGTGTACAGTAAGAAAATATCTGTGCAGTTGGCAGTCATGCCGCCAGTACATCAATCCAGCCAGCAGGCCTGGGATGACACTTTAGGGAATATATTGCAATAAGTTTACATCTGTAACAAAACAGTGTTGTACATACCAGGAGCAGGACCACAGCCTTATCCAATTCATGACAGACCTGTGAAAAGTTGAGGGAGAGGTAATGTAAACACCAGCATGTGTTGCACTCTAACAGGGTAAAACATCCATATATCTCACATTTACAGTAGCTACCATGTTAATTGTTATGTTGGTCAAAATCTGAGCATAGGATTCAAACTGCAGTTATACTTCTTCTCCCCAAAAAACAAACACCTGACATCCACATAAAGCTATGTACATCCTGACACACTGAATGCTACAGTATTCCAATGTTGATCAAACTAAGCCTACCTGGATGCTCATCTAGTGTGGAAACTGCAGCAACCCACATCCATGATATATGATGAAATGGGTGCCTGGGAACTGTCATGTGTTCCCAGGTTCACCAGGAATTCCTCAGTCACTGAGAATGGTTGTACCACAGCAGGTGCTCCACCGGTGACATCAAAGTCCCTGGCCTCATCTGCTGCTCTTCTGCATGTGGCATTTATCATGCCAGTCGTACGGTGCCTATCCTATTCATATGTCCTGCCCTGGTTACAGATGGAATTATCATCACGTACCAGGTCAGCCCACAGTGCTGCCTGCTGTTCCCTGTTTTTTCTCCCCCTGAAGAGTAGGAGTTCATGGTGTTGATGGAGACCTTCCAGGACTATATCATTTTTGACATCTGTAAAAGGGCCTCAGCATCTTGCATACATTTTTCCTGAAAGACAACAAAATGGGAACACATGTCATGATCACATATGTGGATGTACACTACATAGAGATACAGCAATAACAGAATGTCTGGCAGTACCCACTGCTTGATCACACATCTCATATTTGCAGTGTGCTAACATACTAAGGGTGTGGCTACAACTAAGATACTAGCAATAGTCAGCTATTCCTGTTTGTCCCATGACAGATGCTTCTGTATGATCACACACCCAACACAGGAGTCCATTGTAGTGTGGCCCTTATGGGTAACACCCCTGATAATATGTCAAAAACAGTGCCAAACAAATATCAGTGTACTATAACAACCAGTATAAAGGCACATTTCCAGGAGACCGGTGTGCCACATTGACAAACAACATTCCACCTTTGTTGTACTGTACTTCCTCTGTAAGTGTAACAAATCTGGAGATTAATGACATGCAATCATTACAGTTCTCAAAAAGGCTTATGCTGTAATCTACATTCCCCCTAAGTATAGTCACACATATACACCATGTTTACTGTGTGAAGAAACTCTCATACAGAATGGTTCCCCTAGCTAGCTGTTTGCCCTTTTAACATGGTTGTCATTACCAGGAGATTGGCTCTTAACCAGTCTGTACTTCTGAACTGATAATTGCAGCCAGCACAGCTGATTTGCAGTATAATCAGCCAATAACATTCAACCACTGCACAAGATATAAGGCTTCCATGTAGATTAGAACCCCTTTCTCATATGTTGTGCTGGAAATTACCAAGGAAAAGACACATCGCAGAGAGTACATCTGTAGCAGCTACATTTTACATATAGATGTGTGTGCTACTGGTTCAAGCTGGAGCTGATGCTGTAGATAATAGACATAGGCAGAGAGTTTGAACACTTTGGAGCCATAAGAGTAAGTGTGGGAACTTTGGCAGCCTTGCAGAGGCAGAGCCAGATTGAAGCTACCCATTCCACTGCAAATTAAGGCATGTGTTTAAGTATGTTAGCTGGCAGTAGCAATACCACAATGAAAGGCAAAATGGTTGATGTGTCCTAGAGAAATATAAAGGGGTGGATTAACCATTATTTCACACAGTTGGATAGGTGCCAAATCACTGGGCTGCAGTGTCAATATTACTGCTCCAAAATTGCAGTACACACTTCAAAATTGTGTGGGAATTCAGGCTAATGCATTATTTGACATTCTCTGCACTTTCTAGTGTTGTACTAGGAGTAGTTAAGAGTGGTCCTAACTGTAGGCTTTTCTGTTCTATTACTTAGATGCAGGCATTCCATCTGTACTGCTTTGGGTGGATATATAGGTGATAAGATACACATGACAATATATAATGTTGATGTTCTCATACATGCATTTTCATTGGCAGAGGGAGCTGTAGTTGAACCCAGGACCATGTGCAACAAAGTATTGCTTGCAATGTGTTTTACAGACTGGGCTACAGTGTCACTAAGATAGTATGTGTAGTTTTACATGGTGTAGATATCATTCCATAGTTATCTGCTGTTACACACTGTACTTACATGCATACCTCTGATCTGTACATATTTTTACAGAATGCCCAGATATTGCCCTCATATGTTATGCCTGTTTTTCATTACATTGTAGTTTTCCAGCAAATTAGTGTTAAACATTAAATATTGAAGCAAGAAAATAATGACAATTTGAGTTTCAAACTTCCATGCACTTCAGAACGTTCATGCTAAATCAATACCTATTAGTCTATCATCCTTCTAAGTTTGTAAGAGCAATATTGAAAAATTGTACCTATTTTTCGACCTTTATCCCAGTTTTATTTATGGATTTGGCCAGATTGCATGGCTTTAGAATGTTTTATTTCTCTATTAGAGTCCCAGTTAAAATCCTATTTTTACATTAATGTTTTAGCAAGTGTATCATTACATGTTGTACACATACATGGATGGTTACCTGATATTACATACCTTACTTATGTTCATTATTGTATGGGTTTAGAGTGATGTATTTCCCTAGCAGAGTACTAATTACAGTAATATTTGTCTATGTTTCTTCCAGCTGGTTTTGCATCATGCATAGCATCCATAGCATCACTTAAACATGCTTAATGATGAACACTTGACCATTACTTATGTTTTCATTTAAACACATGTGTTAATTAACAGCTGTTTGGCTTAGCTGGTTGAGCCACTGCTGTACAGGTGTGATTGTCCTGGACCCACAATAAGCAGGTGTACATTTAGTACATGATTAATATTTTTACAAAATCATTTATCAATGTAGTGCTATTTAGCATAGCTAAGAGATGTGGTGCTCCAAGTTGCTCAAAAAAATCTTTAAAGAAAAATGGGGAATATAGGAAAGTGGTGAAAAGGGGTGCAACCGGGGTGGAAACATAGTGAAAAACAGGTAGGGATGTGCAGGACGGGTATAGGAAAGAACCATAGCTATCCATCTTTTCATCAGCAACAACTGTGCATTGTGACAGAATTTTTAGCTGAATGTGGACTGTCACCCCCAGAGAGGGGTGATGACAACATAACTGCCTTGTCAATCCAATTGGACCAGATTAAGTGTATCCAGTGGACACATGTGCGAAATGGAGAGCTATGTATGAGGCGATATTTGTTTTGTGCGACAGGTGCCCATTTTATTTTTAAGGTGAGAGTGGAATGTTGGGGAAGCGACAAAAGTACATATGGGGGAGGTAAGCTGGGAAGGTGCGGAAGCATTTGCAGACAGACAAGACAGACAAGAAAGTAGACATGGTTGGTGTATGACATGAAATGGAGGTAAACACCTTGGACAGGGAGGGTGTTGTGGAATCGCAGTTGCAGGAGCATCCACACTGTAGCAGTGTGATTCCAGTCCTCACCCATGGGACTATCAGCACTGTTTCTTCACTGACCCTGTGGTGGCAGTGGTGGAGTCTGGCATGCGGGCTAAGGCTACCACACCAGAATGGAGAGCAAGTCCATCATTTGGCCCAGGCATTCACCGAAAGTTCGTACAACCACCCTCCACACCATACCTGACAGTTCTTGATGGGTGACAAAATCACTCCCTCCACCTCCACTCCCAGAGTGGGGCTCAGCCCAGCCTGTGGACAGAACTACCAGATACCACAGATAGTGCAGGGACATCAGAGGGGGCCCCAGTGCCATGGCCAGTGGAGGCAAGGTAGTTGAATCACATGGAACTAACCTACCTTGTCACACTATAGTAAATTAGATATAAACATAAGGTAAGATAAGTAATAACCAAACCAATTTCAGTATTAACATAATGGAAGATAATACTGATTAGGCAAAATACAGATTAAGGAATATTATGAGAAACACAACAATAAATAACATAACTGTAAGTATGTTAATAGCAAACAGGTATGACATAAACCATAAGGGCAATAACAGTTAGTTTAACAGAACATATTAATATCAAACCATAACAAATAACAGTAAGAAATTAATAAATTTCATAATAAGTTAGAGAAGATAATGGGTGGGGTGAAAGAAAAAGCATACCATTAGTGACTTCATGGTTGATATTACTACACAGACTACTAATACACACTTCTACAAGTGTCCAGTGTCAGTTGTGTGTACAGTGACTCCAATTCTTGTATAAATGAAGTTACAAGTACATAGCTCTCAACCTGTTAGCATGGGACAGTATGGGCCAAGCACTAACAAATGCAGTATACAACTATAGGGAACTATTTTACATAGTGTGATCATCCATTTCTACCAAAGTGTTCTGTAAATGGGTTTGCCAGTAAATTGCATTCCAAGCAATGTCATTTATCTGTTAATCAATGACAAGATATATGGGCATTAATCATTGCATTCTGAAAAATCATGACAGTTGAGAGGTATGTTTGTGTACATTAATTGAAGTAGACAGTCAGTGAGTTCTTATTCAGCTGCCATGGAATTAGTTGATGACTGTCAGATTATGAAAGACATGGTAGTACATACAGGAATACTTTGCACTTATTGGAAACGAATATTTATCAAGGCATCATCCTACTTTACACTTTATTGATACTGCTCCTGAAAATTGGGCAGTTATACATATGGATATTTCCCAGAACCTTAGGTACCTTACCCATATATATTGTTCCTGGAGTGGGAGGAATAAACAGCATTATTTGACTAGAAATGGTCATAACAGAGGCTTGAAGCTTACTGTGGGTATTGCATTACTTTCATCAGACAATATTTTATCCAGTCTTTATTCATTTCCATTTTACATTTCACTGGTGTCAGACTGAAACACACATGCAGTGAATACAGCTGTACTGCACAGTTATTTGAACAGATTACATCTTAATACACAATCCTGCTTCACACCTTTATTGGTAACGTACCTTAGAATCTGGCATTTATACACATGCATATCTGGCCATGATGCCAGCTACCTTACCCATACACCTTGTTCTTCAAGTGTGTGGAATGTACAGCATTATATGGCACAAAGTAGTGAGAAAACAGACTTGCAACTTACTATAGGAATTGCACTACATTTATCTGACAGTTTTCACTACATTTATCAGACAGTTGTTTCAGCAGTCTTTATTCATTTCCTTTGTACAGTTGACTGGTGTTAGATTAAAACAGACATGCAGTGACTACAAGACTAGTGAGCACTTCTTATTTTGAAAGAGCACAAATCACAGCACCATCACCCTTTGTAATCTGTTTCTTACTGTTGCTTCATGTCTGGCTTGTACAGAATGGATAGCTCTGTCAGACTTGTAAGTAATAACCCATTTACCCTCATCATTACTTATGTGCAACCTACAGCATATGTCACACAATAAGCAGAGCAGAACAGTGACTGTTAATCTCGGTAGATCACAACCTCAATTGATGTCTGTAAGCTATACTACACAATAATTCATGGTTACTTGACTTAACTTGGTTTACCATTTCAGGCAGACACTGACACATTACTAAACATATTCCAACTCCCAAATATGTTATACCTGACTATTAGGATTGCAAACTCTATAAATACTTTTTAATCTTGACAGTACATTATACATTAGGTTATTGCTTTGCTTTTTTCTACTCAAAACACTCATGCCTCATCCTGGCCAGACATCCTGCATGAGACTGCATATTGCGAGTTCACTCATCTGCAAATGTAAGAGAAAGAAAGCATTATGCATACCAGTTTTGCACATATACAGTTTGTTTACATATAAATAATTTTGAAACACACTTACATATCTGTGGGGTGCACCCAGCCCATGCCTCTTGGATCCAGGTGTCCAAAGTTCTCCTCTTCCTTACCTTCAGACCATTATAGTGGTAATGACACTGCTTACCAATGCAGGGGATAAGGTCTCTAGCCAGCCAATCCCAGGCCTCAGACTTACATTCTGAGCCCAGGTAATTGCCCTTCAGCAGCTGGGGTACATAGTTGTGAACCAGGAGTCCAACAAACTCTCTGGACTCCAGCACACCCCATTTCTGCACCCTAAAGATCACTCCCTCACCAACACCACCAGGCATATCAACAGCCAAGTGAAAACTCCAATGAATGTAGTGACATTCCTCCCTATTGGCCTTAATATGGGATGCATTCCCACCTTTACATATCATACTATAACTTTCAAAATAGCTGCACATCACTTAGCTTCACGCAAACTCACTCAAACCCTTTTAAGCAAATGTAAGTGAAGCTGAGCAGTGCACAAATGGGGTCGACCATTAACCATGTTTGCATGGAGCTAAGTATTGTGCAAACTCATACAGACCATTTAAGTGAGGTTGAGCATCATGCAGCTTTGCTAAATATAACTATCTTTTAGTTTACATTACACTGATGTTTCAGTCAGCTGACTCATTCTCCAAAAAAAAATTATAAAGCATATCAGTACTCAAACCCAAGACTTACTACTCTATAACTCATCACTCAACCTGTCTACCCACTTGGGTAGTGCAGGGAAACAATATATCTTCACATATACTACTATGACCTCTGTTAATGGTGCACAGTGAAGCTGCAAAGTCGCGCAGAAGCAAAATGTATTATTATTTATTTATTTTCCATTTGTTCACCAGGTTAGTCTTACTGGACACAAGGTGACCAATTTCAGCAGAGGCCCAGGGAGGAAAGCTCCAGATACATAGTAAAAAAATTATAAAAAAATAATAAAAAATAATAAAAATACATATAAACATAGCTATTTTGTACAAGAGCATAGAATATGTAAAAGGAGTAAAATCAAAGTTTTAGAAATGATGCAGCGTACAGTGGTTAGAAAATTGAGAAACAATTAAACAAGATATTATACAACAAATATACAATTGCTTGAACATGAATTCAAAAAGAAGTTTTCATAGACAAACAAGGTCATAAACTAGAAATCATAATTATAAAGGTCACCTAAACACCTTGTTCACAGTAAGCACTAAGTGAAACTACACAGTACACCTCTGATCTAGGGATGTTGAAAGTCAGGAACAGGTGAAATTAGTCTGGCTCTTTACAGGGACAAAAAAAAGAAACAAATTAAATACACCTGGTTTCTATTTTTAGACATATAACAGATGTCAGGTGCACATGTATAAGTGTAGCTCAGCATCGGTAAGCACCGAGCCGCACTGTGTAAACATACATTAAATTGAAAAAATAATTTAAAAAAATTGCTGTCCTGTGCTTACCACCTATCCAGACCATTTTCTGGGCAGTTCACAAGTACAGGACAGGCTGTACACTACCACTTGCATGGATTTGATATCCGTGTTACTCTGATCTCCTTCCACAGCGTTCCTTGATTAATATGTATGGCACGCTGCCATGGAGGAACAGTGGCTGTATACATAGATAAATTCTGTGTAGGCTCTACACGGTGCCTACATGGATTTTATTGAATCCTGGGGATAGTCTAATTAAAGATCTGTGCTATATGTATCAGAATCACATAATTCCATATATTCTATCAATTACCAAAACCTTGCAAAATCCCAACATAAAAGGCAATGAAATACTTTTCCCTGGGTATAGCAAGCACAAAAAAGCTGGGGAATAGTTATCCTGTACTCCAGCTTCTATGAATGATATCCATACAGCAATAGTATTCTCACATTCCACAATGCCTAAATAGTCATCTCATATCTCAAAATAAATAGCAAAAAAAAAAAAAAACCTTATGTCAGTGCTCTGTAGATTTCCCCCTAGAAACAATATAAATATGTTGGAAGATATTCTGCACTGCCATCCAATGCATTTCTAATGCAAAAAATATATTGAGAGACCTAAATACTGACTGGCAAACTGTTATCTCCAACTTTCCCAGTTCGGGTATTAATCTATGTGGTTTTACACAGCTAATCACCTCATCTGCTAGATATAATACAACTTGCAGCAAGAACTCCACCCTAAACTGGATAAGGGTCTCTGACCCTCACAAAATACCACTTCAGAAACCCATGCAGGCTTCCTTAGCATCCATCTTCCCACTTATACACCTAGATTAATCACCCGAAGTGCCAACAACACAACTACAAATGGACCTGAAATCTCACAAATTTTAACCCAGGCACACTCCTTTCAGTCCTAGAATCCATCAACTGGTCTAATCTAAAAATCACCTCTCTGGACAAAGCAGTCCTCACTTTCAATGCAATGGTCTTAAATATTCGAAATAACTTAGCACATACTTAGACACTTAAAACCAACCACACCTCCTGACTATCTAACAATAATGCATTAACAGAGATAAGTCCTGTTGGAGATGGCAAATGGACAAAACCCCAACATTTCTGCAGGAATTTAGAAAGCTTTGAAACCATACAAAAAGGTAAACAGTGACAAAATTGCAGTATTACATGCTGTAGACATAATTCCAAAAAAAAAAAAAACCTCAGCCTCCATAAAAAAATTTAGATCAGAATTCATGAATACCTCATTTTTGTGCTAACACAGCATGCATGATGAGCAGTGGTGAGTGCACTATTGTATGCTCACTAAACCTCTCCATGTTGCTCCTGGCTGTCAAACAATGGTAAGTAGCAGGATAGGCGAATGAAGGCATAAGTAGGTGAATTACATGCTAATGAAGGAAATCAACATGGCTGAGCAATTCAGGAACATATATAAAACCTACATACCCCACTTACTTTACCCTTCAAGTCCCAGTACAACCACAATGGTACTTTGAAAACAATGTTAGGGGCTGCTACTGCTATCATTAACTTGTTTGTGCAAAAGGTTTTAATAAAACATAATACTGATGCTGCTGACAGACCTCTGCTAAGATGGAAAAGTGTTCAGGCCATGTTTAACCTATCATGAACTACATGATAACAAAATATTAAAGTGCTACAGGTTGGACAGGGATACCATAGAGGTAATAGTCAACCTCTTTGCCCTCACCTGAGACCCCAATAATGGAGAGCCCATTCCAGTGGAAAGCAATGTATGTGTAGCATTACATATACTAGCTACAGGATCTTTTCAGAGACTAATAGGAGATGTATTAATGGGTGTCACAGTACTCAGCATCAACAATATTCTATCAATGCGAAACCCATACATCACCACAGAGCAAGGTTACAATGATGAATATGCTCAAACTTGAAATATTATGGAGTGTTTTGGGCATGCTGAAGTCACATTTTCAATGTCTAGATGCATTGTGAGGTACACTGCAGTATGACCCAGCATCCTTTGCCAAAATACTGACAGACTGTGCCATGTTACATAATATTATTGCTAGGAAACAGTTACAGCATGCAGAACAAGGCTAAGGACCATAGTTGCCAGCACCACAGTCAGGACTGGCAGAGGCAGACACAGATGAGGAGTCAGATGAAGAAAGGGATGATTCTGGCAGATGGAGGCATGCACAATTTAGTATGGCCCTGGCTAAAATGCAGAGAATAGTGCACACACTCAGTACCTAAGTGAAAAGTTAAAAAAGCTGAGCACATACAATTAGTAAAAATGATGTATGCCAATTTATCAACCTTTACTTACCATGTCCTGGATGTGTTAAGTGAGCATTAGACAGCATCATCACAAGCACAGACAGAGTCCACCCCAGACAAGACAACTTGTATCAGTAGCATTAACCAAGGTAAGTGATGAACCTGTAAAGAAGAGAAATGATTGCACTCATATGGGAGTACTGTACTTCAATAGGATAAAACCTTGCTGACAGTACAGGAATGTCAACAGAAACATAAGTGATATCTGCAGCATAAAATATAACAACAATTAAGCAATCAAAGATATATAAAATGGCTTTTTACCAGCACATGTATATAGCACGTATGCCAAGGCAAGCAGGCCCATGTCAAACTGATCCCCACAATGATAAGAGAAATTTCACAAGTTTCTACAGATATGATCAAGCACATGCATGCATCCCTAATAAATAGAGAATACAAGCATAAATACATAAGACACAAATGACAATATGTCATTGAAAACAGCAAACCAACTAGGTATTGCCCAAACACATATCTATGGCTTGCTTACTATAGTGCATCAGACATAAAGGTCACCAAAGTTGCACACTCCAGCAGTAACCAGGGCAATCTCAGCGTCATCTGCACAAGGTGCTTAGCAAGAAGTAAATTATAATTCAGAAGACTGTACAACTACTAACAGTACTACAAGTATAATTAGGTGCACAACATACTAACCCCACTCAACTTGAGAAGACTAATGCAAAAATGCAACTCAGCACGTAAGTTGATGAAAGCAGGCATCTGACTAAGCATGCATCAGCTCTCTATTCTATGCATAAGACACAGGCAACCTAAGTTACAAAGAAATGTAGAAAGGGTAGGGCACTATCATCACTTGTACAGGAGGGTTTATAGTAGGACAAGTCTGACACAAAGGATGTGTGTCCGTGTGTGTGTGTGTGTGTGTGTGTGTGTGTGTGTGTGTGTGTGTGTGTGTGTGTGTGTGTGTGTGTGTGTGTGTGTGTGTGTAAGTGTGTGGTGACATGGGCAAGATGAAGCACACTGAGTGTGGGTTGGCAAGAACACAGCCAAAGCAGTTGCATATGGTAGACAATTTGGTTCACCCCACCACTACCTAAAACACATGAATTATCTCTGCCAGGATTTGCATTGCTAGTTCCATGACTCTAGCTAGATGTTGGGGCACTACCTGAAAGTGAAAAATGTGGACACCTCAATCACTGATGATGCAGTGGAAGTAGCATCAGTATGGGAGGAGGACCTGATACAGCTATGATGGATAACATATGACAGTGTAGTGGCTCTTTGGCTATTTGGATTCTGACCCTCTTCTAACAGACATTCCATAACAGACACTGCATGATTTAGTGTTTCATTAATCTGGTCCTAGGACTCATGCATGGTTCAGGCAGTCTAGCAAGTTAGAATACATGACACACTGTACTCTATTTCTTCTGAGACCATTATGGAACTTAATCCAAACAAAAACAGCATGGAATAAAACAGAAACAAAGCAAAATAACAAGTTCCAAAGGACAAACTATGAGAGTCCTCCTAAGATTAAGTGCTTTCATTCTTTAATACATTCACCACAGAACTTCTTCAGAATCTTTTTATAAAATGGTTCCATACCATTTAAATACTCTCTAGGCTTTGCACCAAAGCCTGGAGAGTGTTTAAATGGTACTGAAATATTTTGTAAAAAGATTCTGAAGAAATTCTATGGTGAATGTATTAAAGAACAAAAGAATTTAACCTTAGAATGACTCTCACAGTTCCTTGTGGAACTTAGCTGTACCTCCATGATGGCCCTACACATACATTGGGTGTCTTCTATTGTCACACCAACATCAGGGGGAGAGCAAAAAACAAACTTCCTCTGACAAGCTCTACTGACACTCCTGTGTGGTACTTCACCTTCACAGTGGCTATGGAAGACTCTGCCAGCTCTGCAAGTGAGGTAACCACACTACTCTGGCCAACTGTAATACCCTCAGCCTGCCATATTTCAGAGGGCTACATGTCAAAGGCATGTATAGGCATACTGACTGTGTACAAACTCTGGTCATGGGATATCAGAGCCACAAAGTCATTGTCAGGCATACCCTTTGCAACCACAGACTGTGCCTCTTTATCACTGCCACCATCAGGGACTACTGATACTCCCAACAGCAGGCAGTAAGAGCACCATAGTGTTGGTGACAGGCTGACCTGTGGTTATAGCAATAAAAGCAATAAAATGGAAAACTGAATAGCTACAAGAAAAAATGATAAGACATATGATATGTGAGCATTACTAAAGCAATGACAGATGTAAGTGCAGGTAAAATTTCAGTAAAGTAGATTTAAAATCAGTACTCAGATGAAGTCAAAAACAAAAGGTTATGCCCATATCATTTGCAGGTGCCTATGGAAAGTCAATACCAGATGTGCCTAGACAAAGAAAATGGAGACGGATAAAGATATGATGAGCATTAAACAGAAGATGACACATGAAAGGCAACTTTTTATGACTCTAAGAATCAGTTTTATTTTATGATATATATGTGTGTGTATATCTGCAGATCTCTCTCTTTCTCTCTCTCTATGTATATATATATATATATATATATATATATATATATATATATATATATATATACACACATATATATAAACACACACACACACACACACACACACACACACACATATATATATATATATATATATATATATATATATATATATATATATATATATACACACACACACACACACACACACACACACACACACACACATATATATATATATATATATATATATATATATATATATATATATATATATATATATATATATATATATATATATATATATATATATATATATATATATATATATATATACATGGATCTACTTCTAGATCCCAAATTACCATAATGTAGAAGTTCAAAAAATTGAGGCAAGACACCCAAGTTATTAGAATACAGAAAGTTTATATGTTCAAGTTTCAAAATATCAAAATTTGTGTAGCAAAGTGTTGTTTCTGCTGTAGAGTGGATAACAGTTAACATAAACAACATAGATGAAAATATGTGTGCTTACCTTTGCAGGATAACATATTTCTCTTTTATAAACATGGCTTGGAATTCTTCTGCAGTTTCTGCTTCATATGGTGATAGTTTACATGTGTGGCCCACTGGCTAATTGTAGCGGAGATATGGGCATGCCTTGGGAATTTATACTTTCTAATCAATGTGGTGCAATCTCGGAGATGGTATAGCTAATATGCAGGGGGGGGTGCAGGGGAGCAAAAATGTAAAAAAATATTTTATTTCAGTTTGAGGTAGTTGGATGGTGGGTTTCATTAGGGCAGGGTTTGTTATTTTGTTCCCAGTTCAGCTAACGTTAGTAGTAAATTCCATCCTGACAATTTGCATAGCGGAACTTCTTTTAGGAACAGAGTTGCAATATTTAAGGTGATATTAACCTGTTTAAGATGTTTTCGTCTTATTTTTTTGTCAGTATTCACTGTTTTGGTAATCAGCATTGTGAAATTTCGGTATTTTGCAGATTTGAGTTTGTAGTCTTGATATTTTGAAATTCAACATTATGGTAATTTAGGATCTAGAAGTAGATCCATATATTTTATTTATACGTATATATATATATAAAAATGGATCTAGGGCTATCTACCGAATCCCCATAACACCGAAACCAAAATGGCGAACACACTTTAGCGAAAATACTTTTCAGAAAAAAAGCACCTTTGCTAAAATGTGCAAAAAAATAAATAAATAAAATAAAAAACCCCACAGAACTCACGTTTACGCAGTGCCCGCCTGCACCCTCATGTGGGGGGCTGCACCCCCCACCCACCTAATTTTATATTGTCAATCCAAGATCGCACTACAGTGGGGATAAGGGAATATTCCCTTATCCCCACTGTGGCGCGATCTCACCAACATTCATTTCCCCACATTTTTCTCTTTTTTTTTAGCACACTGTCACAGAAGTGCTTTTTCGGTGAAAAGCACTTTCGCGAAAGTGTGCTCGGCCGTTTCACTTTTGGTGAAACAGTCATTTGGGAGACAGTACGGATCCCATATATATATATATATATATATATATATATATATATATATATATATATATATATATATATATATAGATATAGATATATATATATATTGGTCGAATTACACTTAGTCGAAAATGATACCAGGCATTGCACTTCACTGAAAGCTCACTTGACTGAAATCTCACTTTGTCAAAAATGGAATATAGCCCCTGCCCCACTGCAGTGTAACCCTGGAGTGAGAAGATTAAATAAGGGGGGATGTGGGGGGCACAGCCCTCCACAATGGGGGGGGTGTAGCCCCCCCACATAATTTTAATGTATTCTCTATTATAAGACGGTATATCCATTAGAAATGCATTGATATATAAATCTTTAGTAAAAACTATTGGCATAATATGGGGACTATGCCCCCCACACCCTCCAATGTGGGGGTCTGTGCCCCCCACACCCCCCTTATTTAATATTCTCACTCCAGGGTTGCACTGCAGTGGGGCAGGAGCTATATTCCATTTTCGACTAAATGAACTTGCAAAGTGCACTTTCGCTGAATTCTAGTCACCAGATAGCTGACTAAAAAAAAAAAAATCTTTTGCAAGGGGGCAAGCCCCCTGCACCCCCATGTGGGGGGCTGTAAACCCCACATTCCCCCTATTTAAATATGCCAACTCCAAGATTGCACTACAGTGAGGAAAAGGGAATATTTTCATTCCACACTGTATTGTGATCTCAAGTTTCAGTACTACGAACAAGTGGTCTCGCACAAGTGGGTTTCAAAGTACTGAAACTTCTACTAACCAAAGTAGACCTGTATATATATATATATATATATATATATATATATATATATATATATATATATATATATATATATATATATATATATATATATATATATATATATATATATATATATATATATATGTGTGTGTGTGTGTGTGTGTGTGTGTGTGTGTGTGTGTGTGTGTGGCATACCTGGAACATCAGCAGTAGACACCCACACCCTTTGTTTGTATTCCACTGCCTCCACATCCATCATGGCACTGGGCAACTCCTCTGACCTGCCTGGTCCCATAACATTTGACAGGAACTCCGCTGTCTCTGACTGGTGGTTTGATAGTAGTACCACTCACAGTATTTCTCCTTTACCATGCAAAAGCCCTGGCTCTTTTTTGCCTTTGTTTTCAAGTCACCGGCCTAATGTCTGACAGACTGGTAAACACAGCCTTGGCCAGTCATAGCATTTAAATCATCACCCACCTGCCATACGACATGGTCATGGAAGGGCTTGTTAGCTAAGTTTTACAGTAAGATGCTTAGCCATGCATAAGAAGGGTGTGGACTATAATCCAATTCTTAGCATCTGAAAACGCAGGTTGACATGGCCAGGATTTTTTTAGGTGTCATATCTCTGTATTGAAGTAAAAAAGAAAAAAGTAGCTGTTTAAGATGTGTACTTACAACATGATCTACACTAGACAGAAAAAAGTATTAATTTATACTGGTATTACCATTAAAATTTGTAACTAATTAACATATATAAATGCACACATCTAAAACATATGTGTAAAAGCCCACAACCACTCCTCGTCCCAGCAATAAAAGAACTGAATAAGGGAAAGGAATATTGTTTACATCCTGAATATTTAACCAAATTAACAATCAAACAAGTGTATGAAATGACACTTTTAAAATAAAATAGCATTTTATATTCAGATGTCTATTAATAATTCTAAGGACAAGTGAACAGAATACAACTTTTACATGTAACACAAGTCAGTAATCATTGTGATACACACTATTAAACTGTCCTTACAAAAATAATGTTGCAAAGTATAGACGGCACTCAGTTATGTAAGAAAAAGCCAAGACCTCATACAAATAAATCTTTCCCATGCCAAACCCACAAACACAAATGGCAAGAACACAGCCTTCTAATAGGATAAGAGTTGCTTGCCCAAGCATATACAACAACCTCACCATAGGACATTTTAGCATTGCAAATTCTCCTACGTTAAAGTTCTGCTCATATCCTCAGATAAATGTTTCCATAAACCCATGTAAAATAAGTTGAAGATCATTGGAATAGCTGGTGCAGACATAAATAAAACAATCATAACTGTAAGTATTATTTGTAAAGATCATAGCATACTTTGACAGGAATTGTAATAAAATTCTTCTAAAAGAATACAATGGCAGCAATTTAGCTCAGTCAAACATTAGTATAAGTTTCAAAGCAGTCAGTGAATTCAAGCAGTTTTTCTACAATGATCGTAGTTCCTTAGACCCAATTTATGCGTCTGTCATATACATTTATTTATTTATTTATTTATTTGCATTTTGTTTACCAGGAAAGTCCACTGGGCCAAAAGAGCCCATTTTCAGTGGATGCCCAGAGAGAAAAGCTCCACAAGGCAGTTAGTTTAATAGTACATAACATTCAAAGTAGTTAGTAGATACAAACAGTATTAAACAAAAAAAAAAACAGTATTATACAAAAACAGATGCATGTAACATACAATATGTACATATCAATACAGTTTAGGCATACATAGTAACTTAAGCAATCAAGTTACTATACATTTAAAGAAAATATAATAGTTGTAGCAGTTCTAAAGCTTTGCTTTTCAAGATGCTCTAAGAGTGTCAGCCAGAACAATAGAACCAGGCAATGTGTATTTGAATTATTCCCTGATAGTAAAGCATAGATATATAGATAACATATACACGTTTTAGGTAGTGGCAAAGGAAAGATTTGAAGAGGTGAAGTTGTGAATAAGGATGACTATGACTTAAGGTGTGACATTTACCCCTCTGAAAACATGTAATAAAACTGAGTACTGCTCACAAAAGAAAGTGGCATAACTTGTGCAAATTCCCATTCAGCAAGACTTCTATTGTGAAAGGACAAAGGACAATCATGAGTCTGGGTATAGAGCTCCATAAATGTACATGACAAAACTATAAAGCTGAGTGTGCCCTAAGATTTGTGAAGCTCTGAGTATATGTGTTCTACTTTTTCTACCTTATAATGTCTATGTTGATATGGCAAAAACTGTTAACCTCGTCAATGTTTTATAGTTATGCCATGGTTCACTGTTTAAATCTAGAGAGTGTAATATCTGCTTGAAAGAAGCAATCTGTGATGTCAAATTTTAATGGTATAAGTCCACAGAGTTAAAAAATAATCACACCCCAGGATTCAGCAAGCTCTGCATGGCATGCAGGAATAGTGCAGGAGCTGCTGGAGGCAATATGGCAACCGTGAGTTCCAGGAATAAGCTCCTGGGACGTGCACGAGTGCTCCTGCACTATCCCTGCATGGACATAGCCCCTGTATGCAAATCACCCCATTTGCAGGTGAAAAACATGCAAATGAGGTGAATTTGTGATCCAGGAAGCTGGCAGGTGGCCGTGCAGGACTAGTGTAGTCTGCAGAAATGTAATCGGTTAGTAACTGAGTACATATCTGCAAACTACAAAACGGAGCCATGACAGCTCCAAATAAAGGGTATATATAATGTGGAATATATGGTCATTGGCATGGAAAACAGTTGCAAAATTAAAAAAATAACTTTTATTTTTTGTAGCAGATTTCAGCTTTTTAAGCATAGGGCAGCGGCTCACAAACAGGATCGGGCTGAAAATTAAAAAAAAAAAAAAAACTTGAAATAAGCATTCTATCCAAAATCACAATTTTGCCATTATACTCAAAGGCAGGCAGAAGACAACATGGCCAGTGAATAGTGGTTGCTAAGGGGGGAGGCTCAGTGTCAGACTTGTGACTAGGCATTAACAGGCAGTCCTACACAAATGAGGGGAATTATACTAAATCCCAGATTCCCCCTCATGGCTAACCAGCACCCAACCGTGTCATTGCAGGAAGACCATGGTGCAAGCCTAAGAGCTAACTGACATCATAGAGGGGTGTGTCAGACATAAGCTTATTGGAGCCCTGTGGCTTGGGGTTGCCCTTAGCATAGCAGAGCTAAGCAATGCGGTGTCTCTGAAGCTGCCAAGCACACTTTACATTGCCTAAGTGGGTGTGCGTGCCACACACCTTGTTTTGAAGGGGAAAAAAAAATAAATCAGGAAATAGCAGCGCTGTGCACATCTGAGCATCGTGTTTGCATGGCACACCCCTGGGCTTAAACAGGAAGGCAACTGGAAGGGAAAACAGCAATAGAAAGGTAATCAAGGAGCGCTAGCATAGCTGGCAGGTGAACTGTATCAGAATCAGCCAATTACACAGACAGCAGCCTAGCCCAGCCTAGCACACCACTATAAACTATGCAAATACCTTTGCCTCTGTTTTTTTCCACAAACTCTATACCACTGGTGTACACAAGAGGGGAAATTTTACCAAACAAAAGCAACAAAATGATAGGGGCTGCAGCAGCTATCATAAATCAACATGTGGAAGAGGCTGAGGGTGGTGAGGATGAGAATGCTGACAAACAACCCACAGTGAGGAGAAGGAGAAGAGTGTACAGACCCAGGGTAACCTACCAGGGGCTACATGAGTTGGAGATAGTGGAGCGCTATAGGGTGGACAGGGACCTCCTACAGCAAATTGTTGAGCTGTGCTGGCCACACCTCACACACAGAACCAACAGAGGAGAACCCATTCCAGTGGATACCAAGGTACGTGCAGGCCTAGGAATACTAGCCACAGGTACCTTCCAAAGGCCAACTGGGGATATCATGGGGATCTCACAGGCATCAGCATCCAGGGTACTCCGCCAGTTCCTGGATGCCCTGTCAGCACATGCCGGTGAGCACATATATTTCCACAACAGCAGTAAGGCATTGACCAACAATATGCGTCTCTTCCACCAAATAGCAGAATACCCTGAGGTAGTGGGTGCTATAGACTGCACATACATATGCATCAAAGTACCACCTGGTGAACAGGGTTGGATCTACATCAAACACAAGGGCTTCCCCTCTATTAACTGCCAGGTCGTGTGTGATGCCCAGGACATTATAATGAATGTGTGTGCTGGCTGCTCTGGAAGCTATCATGACTCCCACATCTGGCATATGACGCAGCTGTACCAGAGAATTGCCAATGGGGACATGCCTTACGGCCACCTAGTGGGAGATGCTGTTTACGCACTGGAGCCGTAGCTGATGACACCCATCAGAAATGCACACACACCTGAACAAGAACTACATAATGAGGCACACGCACAGACCAGAATCAAACTAGAGCATATGTTTGGGATGCTTAAGTCACGGTTCTGGTGCCTGGATACATCCAGAGGAGCCTTGCAGTACTCACCAGCTACATGTACCCAAATTGTCATTGTATGTCTGATGCTACACAATATGATCCTGCAGAAACAGCTGCAGCAGGAACAGCATGGGGCAGGACCACATAGCTCCTCACTATTTCCAAGGCCTGTAAAGGCACAGAGTGACTTGGAGGAGGAACAACCTGAGCCTGCCCCAGTAGGCAGAAGGAGGCCTGCCCAGTCTGTCCAGCCCTTAGCAAAGATGCAATGCATAGCACATACACTGACACAGTAGAAACCCAGGGAATTACACCTCTCTCTGACTCTCACATACAGTAAAAGGGATGCCAAATATGACACTAACTGTGCTTAACCATTTATAGGGAGTGTCAACTGCCGAATGGAGTAGTATGTTTTGTTACTTGTATCTATGGTATGGATGGATGTGAGCATGCAAGGGAATTGGGTGGCTGAATGGGATGCCAGCAGATTGTAGACACCTACAGCGGCAGCATGAGATCTGTAACAAATACTGGTGTCACCATAGTAGTCGGTACTAGACAAGGTGACAAAACTCACTGCAGGAAATGTGGTGGGCCACATGTGTGTCCATCGGGCACACACATGCCAGTCAGGGAGGCTCACATACCCAACAACAGTCTCAATCAGCAGGACAGGCATAGACAAACACAAACAAAGGCTGTGCTAAGGCCTCTGATTGACAGCTATGGAGAACATCCCCCTCCAGACTTATACAGACAGACTACAACAGGTCAGGCAGTGGGATGTTAGTTCTGAAGGCTAAGAAGTCTGAAACTGAAATGTAGGTCAGTCAAACCTAAGACCTGTAATACACTGATATGCCTCTAGTCAGCATGATAGGTCAGAATTCAGAATGAAATGGAGTATCTGAAATACCATTACAGTCATTGCAAACGTGTACAAGTGTCAGGTGTGCCCCCTCAATCCTATGTAGAAATGTAGTAATATGTATGTGTAGGTATAATAACAGTGGAACACAGATTACCTGAGCTGGCCAAGGTAGCAGGATAGATTGTAGCATGTGTACAATATGTCGGGCTGCATGTATTAGGTTGGTGTGTGTTGTATATTGTGTGAGAGTGGTCAGTATGTAGGCATGGTGAGGTTTGTCCTAGTGGCCATTGGCCAGTACTGCCGATGACAGGACCAAGTTCTCACAACTGCAATGCCAAAAACAATGCTTTCCAGCAAAACATATTCCAGCAGTAAGCCATAGTAAATGTTTGGAAGTAATATGTGTCACCATCTGAAAGATGGACATGGCATGAATGTGGGACCAGACATCCAAGCAGTACACAGGGGGAAGTACCACCAGACAGACAGTGTATAATATGTAACTGTCAAAAGGACACACCTTTGGAATTGTACATACAGGTTAGCAGCACATTAGTTGGGCTTGTAGTAGGGAATACCAACGTCATCTGGCCAAACACTGGCAGACCACAAAGGTCACAGGTATGAAGGATTGAGAAACAGCTGAGGTCCCTGCACAAGCCAGTGTAAGTGGAATGCCCCATGCATATCTGTGAGTCAGATGCAAATAGTGTCCATAGCACATATACACCCAGCTCACCCCACCATCACCCACAGGTACCTCTCCAGTCTTATCCCTGCTGTTGGGAATGAGTACAATATGACCCCCACCTCTGTATGGCAATAGCCAAAGGATGCAACATGCAGAACAGGTGTCCCATGCAGGTGTATCCCTAGCTGTAAGCAGCACCCTGCCAGCAGCCACACCACTGGATCAATAATGACAGGAAGCACTGGCATTAACACCTTGCCACCTACCCTGTCACCCCAGGGGACTATAGTGTATTGAAGTCTGGGACTGTAGGAGTAACACAATGCAACGGCCTGCTACAGCTGGCCTGCATCACTACCAAATGGCCTACAGTCCTCTGCTAAAGGCCTGTGTCTCATCCGTACTACCAATGTATGTTATATCATGGACTCCCAAATAACAACATAACACAGTCCACAGAACCCAAATGCAAAGCCATGTGGACAAATCCCAGTAACATGTCCACCATGTCCTACTGCATAAACTGTGGACCAACACCGAATTACTGCTGGGATGAGGTGATAACTATAGGGAACTTATCAGATAATGTCTGCACAATGTCTGGAAGAGGATATAATAATGGGGGGGGGGTAGGAGCTAGGGCAACATGGAGTGCATGAAGTCCAAAGCTCAGCAGTGTGCAGTACTATCCCTGCCTGCAAACACAGGAATGGGTGGCAACAAACCTGTTTGTAAACCGCAAGGTGAAGGGATAATGTCCAGAATTATGACCCCTGCCTCTGGGTAACCTGTGTGAATCTGTACAGCTGTGAGGTATGGCCACAGCAGGATATGGCCATACTGTCACATTGATGGATACACAAGCAAGGGATCCTCAGCCACCACTGTACTAAGGTGCTGAACCATTTACACAGACTCAGAAGCAAGTGTCTGCATCTTTCCCTCCAGAATGGCATGATTGTGCAAGAATATGTAGGCTGCAGACCACAACACTGGACACAGCTGCATTCACCCTGTCCTCCACAGGACATCACTGCAAGCAAATATGTATACCTGACAGTACTTGATGACATAAAACATCACAGTGTAAAACAGTACATATGTCTGAATATCTCTGCTAACATCAAGACCATGTAGCAGAAGCAGCACAGTCACAAGTACCTACATTAACCCATTATCCTTTGCCCATTTTGACCCTATATTGTCAACCTATCAACAGATATCCTGCAGAAACAGGTTGCTAGCTGCAGGTGTAGAACACAAAAGCCTGCAATGGAGTACAACCACCTGGAATGGATTCACACATTCAATACAGACGGTCATACTGGGCTTACTCCCACACTTAGAGAAATGAAGGCCATGTCTGACAACAAAATACTGAAAGCTCATACTGGACATGCTCACACACTTAACAGAAATGAAGCCCATGTCTGGCAACAACAGTGGACTATACATATCTGACAGTCACAGAAGTGTTTGCACACACCCTTCAGTACACACCAGTCATGCTTTGCACACACATTGTATAGGAATGCACACACATATCCAAAGACAATACACTATAATAGGGCAAAATTACACATACATAGATGTGTGGAAGAGAGTGACAGACAGTAACAAACAGCCTCCCATCATGAGGCCTGTCCCACCCAGCACACATCCAAATGGCTAAAACCACATGATGTGCAGATGTCAATCATCATAGACATTTGCTTCTGGTAACCCGCAGCACTATAGTGTCTGTGGTGCTTGTGCTAACTGTGTAACATGACTGTAGAAGTCAGTAATCATCTAACAGTTGTATACACGTACCTGTGGAATATAAACCTGTGTGTGGCTGAGTGCTGTGTGCTTCTAGATGAATGGGTTATGGCCCAAGCACACACTACGCTCCCCATTGCCCTACTATGGCAAGCCTGCTGATGTCTTTACCTTGAAATGCACATTTGGGGAAGGCATAGCCTTATAAGCTGTGTGGCATATGCTATAACTGCATTATGCTATAGTATGAAGTACTAGTTAGGTAGGAGTTCTAATCTCAGACATGGCAACTGTGTGTCTGTGTAGGGATCAATGCTTTTGAGGCCATTCACAGTCACTACAACTTCCATTGCCCTACTTTTGCAAGCCTGCTGTTGTCATTGACATTGAACTACACCTTTGGGAAGGAATAGCCCACTAATCTCTGTGGTGCGTGCTATAACTGTGTAATACTGTAATAAGATGTACTAGTTAGGTAGGAGTTCCAGTCCCAGACATGGCAACTGTGAGACTTGGTGTGTGTGTGTGTGTGTGTGTGTGTGTGTGTGTGTGTGTGTGTGTGTGTGTGTGTGTGTGTGTGTGTGTGTGTTTTTCATATGTATCCTGTGATGAGGTTGCTGTGTGTGACAACAGGACTCATTGTGGAGTGGGTTTTGAAAATTTCTTATATGGTGGGCCTATTATATGTCACAATGTCCACCTTAGAAGGATAACAGATGTCAAACAGCAGAGAGGTTGGGGCAGACAATCCATACCCTTACATGTGTCATAATGCCTTGGAGAACAATATAATCAACCCTTGTATTACCCAGAGAACACTCTTCACCCATGTCCCATACAGAAACACACTCAGCTAGGCAATTTTCCTGCATATTGCCCACAGATAGTAACCATGATGTGATTGCAGTGGATTACAGAGGACATGGCACCCTGTCCCATCCCTACAATAGGCAAATCATTGCATACAGTGCTCTTTCACTATGTTCTCCACTGGATGCCTGCAACAACTGTAGAGTCAGCAAATGTAACCCACAAAGGACATATCATGTCATACACATTCTCTGTATGGCCAGAGGCCACTGACACCAGGAAATACCTGTATCATGCTATCAATGTAGGTGCAGGGTTAACCTGGTGTCCATTGCCAGTTCTCACCATATGAGGTCAGGAATGGCACATCTGATGATAACAAATTGTCTACACAACATGCCCCAGGCACCCCAGGTACACTTACACATGTCACAGAACATGCATGTAGGACGTTTGCACATACCATACACTGTCCATGTTATGGAATATAGAACGCATACATGGAAAGCATTGCACAGCACTGGCCACTCAGAATAGTAATCCAGATGACTGGATGATGAATACAATACCCACCTGTGTGGGCCAATCGAGACACTACAGCCCTGAACCACACTGCAGACCATTGTCATGTGGCCTTATGCCAAGCTATACCCTTTACCTAGCCTTGTACAGCCTTCTGGCACAGTCAAACACTACACACCTGTGAAGCAATGCATCCATGCATGTCAGTACTGGCAAACCTGTGTCTGTGTGTGTGTGTGTGGAGTATAATGATTTGGACACTATTCACACTCAAGACACCTCACATTGGCCTACTGAAGCATGCCTTCTGATGTCAGACACCTTGACATACCCTTTGCCTATATATCATCCTGATAACCCCGGTGGTGCATGTGATACCTGTGTATTACTGTATTGTGGCAAACTAGCTAGTTAGGAAGTCTAATCCTGACCCTTCCAACTGTATTAATGTGTGTGAATCCCTGAGTGAGTGTGGCTGTGTCGACCTTGACACCTGTCCATGTGGACAGGCACGTGTACTACACCTAACATATCCCTCCTTTATCACTGTTGCTGTTGTCACTGCGGTGGTGCAGCATTGCCGCAGTGGTGCAGTGGTTAGCATTGCCACCTCTGAGCTCTGTTCAATTCTCAGCTGGAGCACCTTCTGTGTGGAGTCTGCATGTTCTCCCTGTGGTCGAGTGATGTTAAAGACATGCAGGTAGGTGTGAGCATGAATGGGTGTACCTTCTTTGAAGGTTGGGATTCGGGCTGGCAACTCGGCACCATAAAAATCAACTGTCGATCATTAGCGGACTGGAGTTCCGCTGTGGTGACCCCTAACTGGGAAAAGCCAAAAGACATTACTATATCACTGTTACTGATGTCACTCACCATCGAATATACCTTTGGACAGCTCCCCAACATGTAAGCTCTGTGGTGCATACAATAACTGTATAGACATGTGATAGCAGTACATAGGCAGGAGTACTGGTACAGTGTGTGACACAAACATGCTTAGGTTTTACTCTCCCACCCCCTCCCTGTCTTACTTTGTCTCTGTCTGTCTCTCTCACTCCCTCTCTGGTGGAAGTGGAGAAGTACACCTGCTTTGCTTAGGCAGTAGCTTGTGTTTTGTAAGTGATGCTCATGATCAGCTGATGGCCTTTGCACAAATTGCAGTTCCCCACTTGCTGATAGCATATGGAACAGCTATGGTAATATTCCCATAGCCAATTGCATGGAAACACACTCCTATAACTAGGAACATCATGTGGGTGTTGGCCTTTTTCATTCACTGTGAGCAGGACTTCATGTCGGTGTTTGGCAAACAGCATCACATATGATACTGAGATATACCTCTAACAACATACACTGTGGAGACAGGCCAACAAACAGGAGGGGGATGTTCCAGACATGACTACAGAATGTAAATGTTGCTCTTCTGCATTTGAAGTAATGTTGGTTTAACAGGGTTTGTGTGAATATGGCTGGTCTACATAATTTAATTCCTGTCATGACAGTGTTATTTGTTTGAGGAAACTCCCACCTGTAGGGTTATCTGCAAACTGGCCAGTGTTTGCAGTCTTATGTTTCTTGTGTTACTCACAGATCACCTATCTTAGAACTGCAGAAGCATTGAGGATTGCAGTCAGTACATGGTGACAGCCATGAGAGTTACTGACTTCATATCCCTCATAGGACATATGTCACAACAAACCCTGTTACAACAGTAAATGTATCAGGGTATCACAGCAACATGCCAATATTGGCCCAGTGTTTGTGCCTCCAGCCACAAGTCTGTCAGTCTTTGTACATATGTTATGCAGTAAGAGGTGCATATGTTCTGTACACCATTATTTATTGCCATCACACCTGATAACAAGTCAGTCAGATATCAGACTGCTAGACATGTTATGTATAGTAGGGCTTATATTTGAGGACATAACCTGGGCATTCTGTGGTTGCGTGCACAGTAGTGAGGTCCGTGTACTTATGATGATTGTCGACAGCATGTATATTGCGAATACGTACCTTGCCCTGTGTACAGACTGTGGTAAATGTCATTGTCCTTGGTCCTGTTCTATCTGATGTTACATGCTGCTCCAGTGTATGGTACCCTATCGGTTCACATGTTTGTAGGGCCAAACACACGTGTCCCATACCACAGACAGGCATTGGACCACACTGTGTTGTGGCCCAGTATATGTTTGGTTAGTGTGTGAGTGGCACATATGAGGATGGTGTTGATCAGACAGTCCATATAGTGTAATATTAAGCTTGCTTACCATATGTGGCTGTGGCTGAGTTCAGATTGGTTGTGGGTATGCATTTTCACACAGGTGTCTGTTACTCTATGCTGTGACATGGCTGTATAGCCTGCTATATTTGCAGGTACATGTGTATTCCACCATAAGAAATGTAGGCCAGTGTTGTGGCAGACTGCCTGTAGTTTGCACAGTGCTTTGTTACATGTCTAGCAGCTTAGTATAATAATTACCCAGTGTGATGTTATGTCCAGATATTTGCCAGATGTACTGCTGCTGGGCCACCATAACTGTTGTGTATTTCTGACAAAGAAGTGGGATGCTGTACAGTGTATGTCACTAACTAGTGGGTAGTATGTGGCCATGTGACCCCTGCACCACCAGTCATTATGTGTCAGGACAGACAGGAGTGTGTGAATACATAAATGTTTGAGTATATGTAGTCCAGTATTCACGTGTACATGGCTGTTAACATCCACATTGTCAGGCTTGGTCCACATGTCTCGCACTAAGGGGATCTGTTTACACCACTAGACTGACCAGAGTGTGCCAGACTGTCCACATGTATTGGTCATATTTCTGCTGTAGTCCACAGGATCATTACTGTGATATCAGTGGTACTGTACTCTGATGACCTTAGGATGTCTGTCAGTAACTGATGGTGTACATGTCAATAGCAGATGTGAACTCCCACACACAACATGTCTGTTAAGACAACCCCTGTTACAGTAGCAACAGTCTACATATATGCCTGCAATACATACATTACATCCCCTTGCACTAAGGGGTTGAGAATATTGTTGCTGAGGTATGACTCCACTCCATGTTCTGGACATATGGTAAACATATATGCATATATGTATATATATATATATATATATATATATATATATATATATATATATATATATATATAGATAGATAGATCTCCATATATCTTATATCTATATAGATATATATACATATGCATATCTACATATATATATATATATATAAACACATATACATATACATATACACATACACATCTATATATGTCTACATGTATACAGATATATAGATATATATGCACATATAGGTATAGATATCTACATATATAACATAATATATATATATATATATATATATATATATATATATATATATATATATATATATATATATATATATATATATATATATATATATATATATATATATATATATATATATATATATATATATATATATATATATATATATATATATATATATATATATGTACATATATGATGTATATATATATATATATGTATATACAGAGAGATCTGTATATGCCATAGATATGATGCACTATACAGATGTGTATAAACATATATATGTATATGAATATATACGTGTAGTACATGTAGACATATATCTACATATGTATATATCTATATCCTTGTCATGTGTAAACATTACTGTTGTGTATACCTTCCCAGATGTATCACACTATATGCATCTGATATGTGTATCTTTAGATATAACAACATATGTGATACAACAATAATATCACAAACAAGTACTACACAATTGTAGAAGTCACAGCAATTGTTCAATACTATTCATTATGTGTTCTGACAGATATATTGGAAAAACAACAACGGTCTTCACAGCTGTCATGGAATAGTGGTTAACTGTTGTGACTATAGTGTACAGGGTCCTTGGTTCAAGACCTGCAAGGGCTGTTTATCTTGTTGCTGGGCAGAAAAAGGGCCATTGGATACAGAGTGATTAAGGCACTTTTAAGCAGTTGTAAGTGGGTTTGTGCGGGTTTGAGTGAAGGTAAGCACTGATAACTTCTGGTTACAGTTTCTTATACTCAGTTAGCTACTCAATTGCTTAACCTTTGCAGGCATTGCTTACCCCCATGCAAACAAGCTTAAACCTGCATACTGCTGCTTAAAAGTGCTTATTCCCACTTACCCCCATGCTAATTTCTTTAAAAGAAATGAAAAAGGGTTGATAGGAAAGTGGTGAAAAAGGGGCACAAAGAGGGGAAGTTAGTCGGGAAAATAGCTAGGGATGTGCAGGACAGATGTAGGGAAGGTCCATGGCTGACCAGTTCTTTTACATAAACAGCTGTGAATATGCACTGATTTGGAGGTAGATTTGGACACTCATACCCCTGAGAGAAGGGTGAGGATAACAATAATATGTTGTGAAGCCAATTAGACCAGATTACATGTGTCCAGTGGACATGTGTGTGAAATGGACAGCTATGTATGGGGTGAGATATTTTTTGGGAACAGATTGCCTTTTTTTTTTTTTTTAAGGTGCGAGTGGGATGTTGGGGAGGGACAGTAGGAACGTTTGTGGAGGTAGGTTGGGTAGGATAACAGACATGACAGCATACAGGGGTGGTGTATGACACATGTGGGGAGTAAATACCTTGGATGTGTAGGGGTGTATGGAAGTCGGAAGCCCAAGAACCCCCTAGTAAAAACAGTGGGACTGAGGTCCCCACCCATGGTCAGTCACCACTGCACCTTCACAGCCCTGAATGTGGCTGTGCTGGCTGTTGAGTAGGAGGGGCAGGCTGACCCTCTAATTGCTGCATGTTGCCCTCAAGCTGGCATAGCAGATCTCCAAACTCCCTGCGGAGCTCGCTATGCACCAGACCACAGATCTGGCGATGGGTAACATTGTCCTGTCCGTGCCCACTCCCGGTGGGGCAAGCCCCATCTCCTGAGGTGGTTCCACCCAAAGGTGGTGTAGGACCAGCAGACGAGGAGGTCCCAGGGAGGGCCACAGACATGCTGGTGCCTGGTGCTAGGGCCAGATGAGGTGGGAGAGGTGGGTCCGCTGGGACCGGCCTTCCCAAATGTACTATGGTGTTTCGATTGTACAACATATGTGGGTTAGTAATAGTCAACACCTTCCAGGATTAGGTATAACAGCATGCATAGATAATCCCAATACCCCAAAACACCAGATATTGAACAGTTGCATAGCAAACAGAACACATGCATATATGGAACCACAGTGGCCATTACAACAAAATGCAGATACATTGATGGCAGCATGCCACCAGTGTGGGAGTATTTCAACATGGCACATGCATCATAGAAATAAATTTAAATATTTATCAAAGAATATGGCATATGTCCCAACAGTAGATTTAATAGTGCACATACCAATTGAGTTGTGTATTTAGTTTATTGTTGCAGATATGGTGGGGAGGAGAAAAATATGTCAATTAACAAATTGTATATCCTGTAGTTCTCATTACTTTCCAAGACAGTGCTGTGATCTGTACCTTACAGGTATTATTACACTACCCTATGGCCTTAGTTTGGTCAGTGTTATGGATGTAGACAACTATAAACATGAACTGAGTTTTACCTGCAGTATACATCTCTTACTTGGTATACCTGTGGAGGTATTATTTGTTAACACTACCTGACTGTTTCTACGCATATTCCCAGATTCCAGGTTGATGTTATGCACATACCTGTCCATCTCTTACTGCAAACACTCTGGGCATATCTTGACAACATGCAGGTGAAACTGGGACATATTTTGACTATTGCCCTCATAAACCTTTGTACAATGACAGGTTTGTTTTCATAGACATTTTCCAAATGTTTACAGGCCTGACAGTCAGTTATATGACACTAAATGCTGCCTACATGTCAGAGATTAGCATGCTGATATGCCAGGGGGACAGGGTAACAGCCAACAGATATGGGCCAATTAACTGGACATGCTGGACAAATCTGTACAGTTGAGGGGGCATACAGCTTACTATCACTCTCAGGATTTAAACCATGGTTGTGTCTGCTAAAAATAAAACAGTGTACCTCACAGTTGAATGTGCTATATAGATACTGCTGTGTATCTCTTCTCTGATTTCTGTCTATAAGTCTCCCATGGTTTTACAATCTGACCTTGTAATTACAACACTCTTATACAGGGTTTCCTGGACAGTTTTATGATGTAGCACAGTGTGGATGACAGTGATGAGTAATACCTTATTATTGAGAGAAACTGCAACACTAACACTGCCATACAATGCCAGAGTAAACAGTACCAGTCCAAGATTTCAATCTTTTATTTCTAGGCACAGTTTTCATATCTGACAGACCTGTGGGAGGAATGTTTGTTAGCATTACCTGAATGTTGCCACACATAGTACCAGATTCCACATTATTATTATGCACATATGTCTCACTCTGTTATTGCACACACTCTGGTCATAGCTTCAAAACATGGGGGTGGAGATGGGACATACTTTGCTTATTATTCTCATGACATTTTAGTGAGTTGCTAGAGTGACAGTTTTGTTCTTATAGATATATTTTTATCAGTTATGATGTATGACAATCAGGTGTATGTCATTATTTGCTGCCTAAACTTCTGGGATCATCCCACTGATTTTCCAGGGGGATAGGGTGACAGACAGCAGATATGAGCCAATTAACTGGGAATTCTGGACAAACCCATACAGTTATGAGGTATGAGTCTGCATACAGCTTACTTCCACTCCCAGGATTCAAACCATTGCTGTGTGTGCTAAAATACAACAGTTCATGTCTCAGTTGAGTGTGCTATTTGGATTATGTTGTCTATTTTTTCACTTTTTTCTGTCTGCGTCTCTCTCAGTTGTACAATATGACCTCTTGTGATTACAACAGTCATATACAGACATTCCTACACATTTTATTTATGTAGCACAGTGTGGGTAACAATGCTTAATGCAACAGTACTATTAAAAGATTACAACACTACATTACCATATGATACCAGAGTAAACACAAGCAGTCCAGCAGTTAGACCTTTATTGTCAGGCTGTTAACCTTTTATTTACATACAATCTTGTGATGCCCATGCCCTGGCCCAGAAATCAAGGAGCCTCAATCCTCACCACCAACACCAGAGAGGGCATCTCATATAGGAGGGAAGTATAACAAATACACACATAAATTCCCCTTAAGAGCACACAGAGATCACAGTCAGTCTGACGCTGGTCGCTCCCTTACTCCCCAGGTCCCAATAAGACTCCCCATTGGCACAGCTACAGGGTCCAGATCTCAGCCTAGTGGGCAAGCTAAAATCTCCAGCACCCTCTCTGTCCAACCAGTGTTTCGTGTCCCTGCCCAAGTAGCTGACACACACACACTTTGAGATAAGAGTTTACACAACCACACAGACACTTCTGGAGAAAGCTAGCACAGGTTCTCCAGCTATGCCCCTTTTTACCCAGATTATATGGTAGTACCAGCTGCCACCACCCACTAATAATTATCAGCTACTCAAAGGCCCTTAAAAGGGTGTCCAATTATTACTGTGAAATATTATTATCCAATTGGTAGATGTGACTAAACAGTTTCAAGGCTTATTAGAGTGACCTGGTACAGGGTCCTTATATACATGCATTGTACTCTTAGAGCTTAACTTATCTCTACACAAACCCAGCCACAGTTAAAAGGTTTTAAAATATTTAATAATAAATAATTAAAACCACAAGACAATACTTTCTACTACACAGTCAGTGCTAGACAAACATTCAGAGATTGCACAGAAATACTTAAAATAAATCAGTAGTACAGTTCTGACATCAAAGAAAGACACTTAGTCTAATATTTTTAGCTTCCAGCTATCTACAAGAAAACACACTTCTAAAATAACTTACTTAGATAGAGCAACAGGCAGTGCTGTGAGTTGGATAGTCAGACAAAAATGCTTAATAATCTCTGGTCCTCACTGTTTAAATTGAAACTACAGTTCTGCTAAAACATTACATCATGTCACACTTTCCAGGTGTTCCCAGGCTGACAGAAACTGCATTTACATTATTTTACACCTAGAGCAATAAAGGACATTCCACATGTAAATTCCGGTCATTAACTTTAGCCTTAAAACAATAGGCAGGAAGCCTTCATCTAGCCCGGATGGAGCCAAATTGTAAATACTTTTAATTTCAAAGGACCAAAAATAAATGCTTTACTTAGCTTTCTTTACAGCAGAGGGCAATGTTGCCACATTGTTTTAAGTTCAACATTCACATTTACAAATGATAGAATTATCTGCACAATTCTATCTGGCTAGGTTGGCAGCTTTCTCCCTTCTCTACCAGTCTTCACATTTCTCCTGCCTGGAGAACTCATGCTAGTTTTTCAAGTGACCCTTGAGAAATGCCACTTGAGAGAGTTCGGTCTATCAGAGTGTACCTCTCCCCATTCCCTGTCTTGAGAGCCCATCTGCATTGACATTGCTATTCCCACTGTGGTGCTGCAGACATATCATATGCTTGCAACCCATGGCTCCATCTTAGCAACTTGGCATTTTGCTGGCTGGCTCTGTTTAACCATGTTAGGGGGGTTGTGATATATCATAACAGTGGATTTCCTTCCATACAGATAAGGCTGAAGTTTCTGCAGTGCCCACACTATGGCTAGACATTCCTTTTCTACAGCTGCATGGCATTCCTCCATGGGTTGGAGCCTATGACTGAGATAAACAACTGGGTGCTCTTCCCCTCTGAAGAAATCTGGCTAAGTACAGCCACCACCCCATGGTTTGAAGCATCCACCTGCACAACAAATTCTTTGCTGCAATCTGGACTGGCTAACACAGGGGGTCCTCCCAAAGCTTCTTTAAGCTTCTGGAATGCCTGCTCACATGCTGTGGTCTACACTGCCTTATCTGGCCTATTCTTCCTTGTCAGGTCTGTAAAGGGAGCAGTTATGGTACTATAACTGGGGACTACCTTTCTGTAGTACCCTGCTGTCCTTAAAAATGCCCTCACCTGTTTTTTTAGTAACAGGTGCAAGTCATGCCTAAATGGCTTCCACTTTGGCAGGTTCTGGTCTTATCTTACCACTCCCCACTCTATGTCCTAGGTAGGATACCTCTGCCCTACCCACCTGACATTTGCTCAGCTTAATGGTCAACCCTGCCTTCTGTAGTCTGCCCAGCACCTCCCTGACATGCTGAAGGTGCTCTGGCCAGGAATGGCTGTAGATGGTAATATCATCTAGGTAAGCAAAGGCAAACCCTCCTGCTCTTGCTAGGATACGATCTACCAGCCTCTTGAAAGTTGCTGGGGCATTCTTCATCCCAAAGGGCATTTCTGTGAACTCATACAAGCCAAAAGGAGTCACAAAGGCTGACTTCTCTCTAACACTGTGAGTTGAAGGCACTTGCCAGTAACCCTTGGTAAGATAAATGGTTGTAAGATACTTAGCCCAATCCAACTTCTCTATGGTCTCATCTGTCCTAGGCATGGGGTAAGCATTTGACTCTGTGTGACTATTTAAATTCCTGCAGTCTACACAGAACCTGTTGCTGCCATCCTTCTTTGGCACCAGCACTGCTTGGGAGGCCCAGGGACTGTTGGACTCTTGAATCACCCCTAGTTCCAACATCTCCTGTACCTCTTCCCTCAGGGTCTGTCTGACTCTTGCAGGCACCTTATAAGGGGCCTGACTAATAGGCGTTTGGCGTCCTGTATCCACATGGTGCTGCACTATGTGGGTGCACCCTGGTTTCCCAGTGAAACATGTCATCAAATTCCTGCAACACTGCTCGGATTTCTAGAACCTGGGTAGGGGATAGCTGCTGGGACATTGCTACCCCTTCCACTGAGGTGTCCACCCAAGTGTCATTGAGGAGATCAGTCTCCAGATCTCCCTCAGACTCCTCCTGCAATCCACTGCAAATGCTCAGCACAAGGGCCTCCCTATCATGGTAAGGTTTCATCATGTTAACATGGTACAATTTGTGTCCCTACCTTCTGCCTAGCAGTTTCACCATATAGTTAACATCACTTACCTTTCTTACCACCTTGTAGGGTCCCTCCCAAGCTGCTTGCATCTTGTTGGGTCTGACAGGAATGAGAACCATTACCTGCTGCCCCATAGCGTACTCTCTAGCTCGAGCATTCCTGTTATACCACAACTTTTTTTGTTGTTGGGCTGCTGCCAGGCTCTCTTCGGCCAAGACCATGAGTTCCCTGAGACTTGTTCTGAGGTTTAGGATGTATGTTACAACAGACTCTTTGTGAGATTTGCACTCACCTTCCCACTAATCTTGAATTAAATCCAGAGGTCCCCTCACCCTATGCCCATACAGCAACTCAAAGGGTGAAAAACCTGTGGATTCCTGGGGAATCTCTCTGTAAGCAAACAACAAATGGGGCAAATATTTGTCCCACTCCCTCTTAAACTGATCTGCAAATGCCCATAGCGTGGACTTGACTGTGGAGTTTAACCTCTCAAGAAGGCCATTATTCTGGGGATGGTAGGGGTTGTCTTCATGTGCTTCACCCCACAGGACTTCCACAGACAAGCCAGCAAGTCTGATATGAAATTGGCACCTCTGTCAGTCAGTATTTCTTTTTGGAAACCTATCCTGCTGAAAATCTCTAACAAAGCATTTGCCACCTTTTCTGCCTCAGTAGAGGACAAAGCCACTGCCTCGGGTTATCGTGTAGCATAATCCACTACCACTAGGATATACTTTTTTCCCTGTGGAACTTGGTGTACTCAGAGGATCCACAATATCCATAGCTATCCTCTGAAATGGCTCCTCAATCACAGGCAACGGCATCAGAGCAGATCTCACTTTGTCTCCTGACTTGCCTACCTTTTGGCACTGCTCACAGGTCCTGCAGTACCCTGTTACATCTCTGGAAATTCCAGGCCAATAGAAGTTTTGCATAATACACCTCTTTGTATGTTTTATGCCCATATGACATGCAAAGGGAATATCATGGGCTATGGCTAGAAGTCCCAGATGGTAGGCTCTAGCCACTACCAACTTCTGTACTCTCTCACCTTCTAGCCCTCCCTCAGGGGTCCATCCTCTGTTTAGTAACCCTTTGTCCCAGTATACAGATCCCCTCCTTTCCTTGAGAATCAGCTGCTTCTTTAGCTACCTGTCTCAGGCCTTGCAGTGTAGGGTCTGAGAGCTGAGCCTCTCTCAACTCCCTCCTTGTAACCCTTCCCAGATCCCCTTCCACAGGAAATCTGGCATCCTCTGACATTGGTGCCTCACTATCAGCCTGGGTACTACTACTCACCTCTACCTTTGCAGTCACTCTGTCCAAGGGACCATCAGTACCCACAAGCAGTTGTGGCTCACCTTCAGTTTCACTGCTACAGAGTAGCTCCCTCCCTGAAGTAACCACCTCACCAGTCCTGGGTGCACGTATGCAGTCTGTCTGAGTCTCCCCCAGGCTGCCAGACCCACATGCTTGTCTCCTAGCCTGATTATGTGTAACTGCATAAGCACATGGTACTGCCTCATCTGAATCCTTCCCATTCAGACATCTGCAGGATGGTAGTTTAGTACCCCTGTTGTCTCAAGACAACCTACTATTGGCATTTTGTCTTTCCCACTTACTGGCTCCCTCACCTTTGGTTCCCCACCTTGCCTCTGTGGACATCTGTATGCCACATGGCCCCACTGGTTGCATTCAAAACATTTAACCTGGCTCCTGGATGTGTACCTGGACTAGTGGCTTCCCCTGCTACTGGCAGATTCTGTTGTGGCAGTCTGTGCTGCCCACCATGGGTTCCTTTAAACCCATGAGCAGAACTGGGGGTCCCCCTGCCCTGCTTGCCAGGTATAGGTCTCCCTTCTTCCCCAACTCATCGGAAGTAGCACATTGTCTATCAGCTAACCAGATCCTCATGTCCTCAGGCAAAGTGCTAAGGGCTTGTTCCCTCACCAAAAGGTCTGCCAGCCTTTCAAACATGGTGACCTGACATCCACTCTCCAACCTATTGAAATAAGTCCTCAATTCAGCAACATATTCACACACACTTTCATCTGCCTTGCATCTATGCTCACAAAACTTTTTCCTATATGTTTCAGGTGTTAGCTTAAACAGTTCTAAAAGACTATTTTTTTACAGCAGTATAATCAAAACATGCAATGTCAGACATTTTGGACAGAACAGTTACAACTTTACCATGGAGTAAGAGGGTCAGGGACTGTATGCAGAGCCCTTGGTCAACTTCATACTGTTTACATACCCTCTCAAACATATGAAGGAAACTATCAAAATTATCCCCCTCTTTAAACTGTGGAAGAAATTTACTGACCTTTTGTACTTCAGGGGTCCAGTTACTCCCTTCCCCATTACCTCTATGACTCTGGTGAAGAGTCAGCATCTCCTTCTCATGCTGCCTCTGCTTTTCTTCTTCCTCATCTTCCAGATGTAACAGTTTCTCTTTCTCCACAGCCTGCAAACGTCACAGTCTCTCATTTGCTTCTAATTCCACAAGGCTGGCCTCCAACTCAAGTCTCTTTAGCTCCAGCTGGATTTTCAAGTCCACTGCAAAAAGGTTGAGCTGTCCATTCTCCGAGAGAATTCTATCTCCACTGCCAGTCTGATTGTCCTCCTGTTTGCTGTTTTCTGATGCTGTAACCAAGTCTGCAATCAGGTCTGCCTTAGTCAGGTTTCCATGCACCATTGCCTTAGCCTGACACATCTCCGCCAGCTGGCTCCTTGTCAGCTTTCAATACTCCTCTGCTTACATGCTGGCTGCTCACCCTGACTAACTAAACTAACAAAAGAAATAAAACGATTGTGATCTGAACTCTGAGTATTCACTGCATGTCTGTTTTAGAGTACAAAAATCTTCAAAGATCACTGTACACAAGCTACAGTATTCACTCTGCCCACACCACTACAAGCCAATTAGTATTTGCCAACTAATTAATATATGATGTGGATATCCCACTGCTGCCAAACACAAATGTGACGTCCGTGCCCTGGCCCAGCAATCAAGGAGCCTCACTTCTCATCACCAACACCAGAGAGGGTGTCTCATATAGGAGGAAAGGATAACAAATACACACAGTAAAGTGCAATTCCCCTTAAGATAATACAGAGATCACAGTCAGTCCAAGGCTGGTCGTGTCCAGGTCCTCAATAAGACTCCCCACTGACACAGATATAGGGTCCAGATCTCAACCTAGTGGGCAAGCTAAAATCTCCAGCACCATCTCTGTCCAACCAGTGCTTCGTGTCCCTGCACAATTAGCTGACACACACACACACACTTTGAGATAAGAGTTTACACAACCACACAGGCACTTCTGGGGAAGGCTGCACAGGTTCTCCAGCTGTGCCCCTTTTTACCTAGACTATACAGTAGTACCAGCTTCCACTACCCACTAATAATTATCAGCTAATCAAAGGCCCTTAAAAGAGAGTCCAATTATTAATGTGCAATATTATTATCCAATTGGTAGATGTGACTAAACAGTCTCAAGGCTTATTAGAGTGACCTGATACAGGATCCTTATATACATGCAATGTACTCTTAGAGCTTACCTTATCTCTACACAAAACCAGCCACAGTTAAAAGGTTTTGAAATATTTAATAATAAATAATTAAAACTACAAGACAATACTTTCTACTACACAGTCAGTGCTAGTCAAAAGTTCAGAAATCACACAGAAATACTTAAAATAAATCAATAGTACAGTTCTGACATCACAGAAAGATACTTAGTCTAATATTTCTAGCTTCTAGCTATCTACAAGAACACACACTTCTAAAATAACTTACTTACATAAAGCAACAGGTAGTGCTGTGAGTTGGATAGTCATACAAAACTGGTTAATAACCACTGTTAAAATTGAAACTGCAGTTCTGTTAAAACATTACATCATGTCACGCTTTCCTGGTGTACCTAGGCTGACAGAAACTGCATTTGCAGTCTTTTACACTTAGAGCAATAAAGGACATTCCACATGTAAATTCTGGTCATTAACTTTAGCCTTAAAACAACAGGTAGGAAGCCTTCATCTAGCCCGGCCAGAGCTGAATTGTAAATAATTTTAATTTCAAAGGAGCAACAAGAAATGCTTGACTTAGCTTTCTTTGCCACATTGTTAAGTTCAATATTCATATTTACAAATGATAGAATTATCTGCACAAGTCTATCTGGCTAGGCTGGCAGCCTTCACCCTTCTCTTCCAGTCTTCACAAACCTATATGAGACTCACTCTTCCTGCCATATTGTCTAGTGTATTCTATTCATGCCTTACACAATACAGGTTTTATACTGACAATTAACTTTCTACTACTTTTAGATTTATTTCTTATGACAGTACATGCAAGATTATTACTAACCTGCTTGCTTTGCAACCTCTGCAGTCTACAGGCATGGACTTCCCGGTTCACAGCCCACTAATCTGCCACTGTCAAAGACATAAGAGGAATATTTACCCATACCTATCCATAATACACATGAGCTGGCAATTATTAAACAGGTAGTAGACTGATACTTACACACAGCTGGGACATCCCCTGTTCGCCTTGCCTCTTGGATCCACTGATCCAAGAGCTCCATCTTTCTCCGCTTCAGGTCAGCATAGTGATGCCTGACCTACTCACCAGTTTGAGGTATGCCAGTGGCACTGGTGTGATCATGGGTGAGATGGTCCCAGACTTCTGCTTTATACTGGGAACCCTGGTACTGGCCCTGCAGCAGTCTCTGGTCATAGTCTTTAACAAGAAGCCCTGCCATAACTTTGGACTCCTGAATGCCCAAACCCTGCACCTGAAAGCGCACTCCTTCTCCCAGACTAGTCATAGTGCCTACAGGAGGAAGCTGCAACCAGTTATGAGATGTATTCCTGCCTGCTGGGTATAAATAGGGATGAGTTTGTACACTTTGTCATGATTGGACGGTTTTGAAAATGCTAAGCTATGGGCAAACCTGCTTCCCTAAGGTTGGCAGTGCTTAAAGGGGTATACCAATGGGCAAATTGATTTACCTAGCCTACACATTGCTTACACCTATTAAGTAGGGCTGTGCAATGCTTACCGTTGCTTATTTTTTTAAATTTGCATACTATTTGCTGTTTGGCATAGATTTATTATTCATTACATGTTATATATGTGTTTATCTATGATTCATATGTACGTACACTGTATGGGGGGTCCTTGTGTTTATTAGGAGATTTCAACACTTTATTACAATGACACCTCACATCTGGACTTAATGCAGTACTCCAGTTCACATATTTATGTTATGTACTAGGTTATACAACATAAAACTGTATATAGATTCCTTTCACATGTTAAGTTTGATTTTCCTATAGTGAGGATCTGTTTGGTGATACCTCAATCTTATGTACTGCTGTGATGGCTTACACTATAGTGTACAGGGTCCTGGGTTCAAGACCTGCAAGGGCTGTTTATTTTGTTGCTGGGAGGAACAGCAGTTGTTGGATACAGAGTGTATAAGGCACTTTTAAGCAATTGTAACCGGGATTGCATCGGTTTGCGCTATGGTAAGCAATGCTAACTTCCAGTTAAATATGTTTAAAATGAGTTAGCTTCAGTATTGCTTAACCTGTGTGTGCATTGCTTACACCACACAAATGGGCTTAAACCCACTTACTACTGCTTAAATATGCTTGCTCACACTTACTACTGCTTAATAGTGCTTGCTCCCATTTACCCTCGCACTAATTTAGACAGAAATGTGACATGGTTCTTGGGAAGGTGGTGGATTTGGACACTGTATGGATTTATCATTCATTACACATTATACTTTGGATTTGCATCCCTGATTCATGTATACATATACTGTATGGAGCACTTGTGTTTATCTGTGGATTTTACAACATTATTACAATGACACCTCACACCTGCATTTAATACAGTACTCCAGTTCACAAATATATGTTATTTAGTAGTTTATACAACAGAAAATATTGTTCATAAAGTGATTTGACATTTAAGATGGAATGTATTGGAGTGAAACTCAAACCGGGAATGAATGCTCATAAGGCGAATGGTCTGACCACTACACTATTGCAGTACTGCTTCATTTGCATGTATCTTGATATTTATCTTCTTTTGCCATTTAAGCTACAGTATACATAGCTAAGCAATGGACAAACCCGCAAACCTACGGTTAAATTTAATCTGTTTGATAAAAAAAATAAATACATTGTTTATATTATTGTATTTTAAATATTGCTCATATAAACTTGGGAGGTGTTGCTGGGGGTATGCAACCCCCCTATGAGCGGTCTTGCACATTGTAATAGCTAAATTGCAGTTCTTGACTGTGGGGGTGTGTATATTGTGAGAGGTCTACTCTCAGACATGCCCCCTGCAATTGTCTATGCTCCATGTCAGGTTAGGAGCTCAGGCAGTGTGCCTTCATTACTATGCATGGCACTCTGCTGTGCTGCTCCTAAACACTCACTTCTGTGCAGAAATAAGCTATTCCTGCACGGAAGTTTACTGAATCTGGGGGACCATCTTTTTTAATTTTTTTGGGCTTCATCCTAGGAGTGATGGTAGGTATTACACAATGTTAAATGTCAGAGGTAACTATTAGTGAACAACAGATCACTTCCAAAGGCAAAAACTCAAAAATTTTATTTGGATTGCCGCCAGCTGCATAAATATGACTTGCACTGCTCCACTTCAGACAGCACTCTGGACATTTCTGAGTACCATAAAGACGCTTGTGATGTAACATTCTGTGCAGCTCAGCATGTTAATGCAGTAGGATACGTGAACAACAACAATAATACAGGGTTTGAATACAGATTTGGATGTTTTGAAGTTAATTTTCACAGTTAAAGAAACTTCTGAGTACTTGAACCGAAAGATAAATTACAATTTCCAGTGTTTGGCTTGTAACAACAGAAATGTGTTTAATGGATGATAAATTGGATAACTTTCAGCTTATCTAAACAATCATATCTTGGTTTGTGATTCACTGTGAAGTTGACTGATAAGAGAAGTCTTGTTTGAATTTATATTTTAGTTTTACCTCTGTTTTTCAGTGTGTAGGAAGGAAGGGGTAGCTTGTAGATAAGACTTCCTTTGATTTATGTTTTGTTGCTTTACCTTCAATTTTCACCGTTGGTTGTTAGAAAGGGATAGGTTTTAGAAAAGCAAACTCTAGCCTTCTCAAGGGGTGTAGTCCACTATAAATTCACCCAGATTGCAGAGAGGACAGTCCAGAGTTTATCTAAACAATTCTGTCTTGGTCTGTGAACGTTTTTAGCTTTGCATTGGTTAATTGGTTAATTTGTTTAAATCAGTTTGCTCATTTGCTACTGTTATATTAAAAAAAAATACACTTTATGCATCGGCGCTTAGCTAGGGTTAAAATATTCCCAGTGCCATAAGGTCTGCTCTTCAAATTTTCCCTTAGAACTAGAAAGTTTTTTAGATTTAGCACTCAAATATGTTTCTTTGAGCTCAGCACTTGTTCAGAACTCATTGTAAGCACTAAGTAAACTACAAATGACTACAGCACTCAACTTTTGTCACTTGTCTAGAGGAAAACAGTTTTTAGTACTTAAATATGCATCAATCCAGGCATGTCTATGGGTCAGCTCCCGGTGTTTTCTCCTGTCTATCTGATGAATCTGGGTATCTTGGTGCAATGCAGCAATTGCCTCATGTACACAGATAACCCTCTCTTCCTACCACCCAACACTACAACCTGTGAGAGATGCACTTATATAGCCAAACTGGAAGCAAAGCTCTCTTCACCCAAGACTGGACTAGTCAGTCAAGAGGAGAGGGTGAACACTTGCACCACACCACACTCATCACATAGTCCCTCAAAACATACACCACCAAAACACACACATAGAAACACAAAACCCACACCTACATTCATGGAGGCTCTCAATAAAAATTTGCCCAAGCAAGAGAGACTTCCAAAGCAGAAACACAAGCAACCTCCACCCCCCAACACAACCCAAATGACACATAGCCCACAAACTCAGTATGCCACCCAACCACAGCCCATAACGCATAACAACGTACCCAACACTCTAGTCATAGGTGACTCTATAGTAAGGCATACTGATGTTCCACTCACCAGGCTAAACAAGGAGAAAGTTACTGTCAGCTACCTGTCGGGTGCCAAGATCCACCAAATAACGCATGCACTCAGATCACTCCACAATAAGTATGAATATGATTCTGTCATTGTCCATGTTGGTGTGAATGACCTGAGACGTACCTCCCTAGACTACATGAAAAAAGACATGGAGAAGCTCTCCAATCTTGTAGCCCAGGCAGGTATGATGCTAGACCCAAGTAGCATCCTGCCATCACTCAGAATGATACCACAGTACAGGGACAAAATGATTGACTTCAACAATTGGCTAAGCTTCTGGACTCATTATAAGGGGATCCAGTATCTGTCTGCCTGGGATGACATGATAGACAGACCACAATGCTTTGCCAGAGATGGCCTGCACCTGTCACCCTTGAGCTAAGGCTCTTGCCACCCCAATAGTGCCTTTTTAGGCAAAGTTCAAATGACAAATTCACCACCATAACAGGCACAAGCAAGCAAAATCTGAGAGTAATGCTACTCAATGCTAGAAGTCTAAACCTCAAAATGCACTCACTTGATTTAGTCCTTAAAATGGAGAACATCAACATCTGTGCAGTGACAGAGACCTGGTTCAAGGCCTCTGAAAGCACCCCTGCATTACATGCTATAATTTATACCACACCTTTTAGCCACCTAGCCTGGAGTTAAACACTAAAGACGGAGGCATGTCCATATTTATTAAGGATATCCACACCTCCAGGCTAGTTGCTTCACATAATGCATCTGAGATTATCCAAGTGCAACTAACTCTGGGCAAGACCGCAATCCAAATTGTATCTTGCTACATATTTCCCACCATGCCCCAGGATTCCCACTCCTCATTTCTTGATACAATGGAAAATATTAGGGTACATTCTAACACCCTAATAATTGGCGATTTCAACTATCCCACCATTAACTGGGAAAACTACTTATGTACCAACTCTTTTACTCAATGTTTTCTGGAATTCATAAATTCCAACACCTTGGATCAACTTATCCACACCCCCCACCAGAGGCAGCAATATTCTAGACCTGGTCATTACCATCATGAGTAACCGGTGTTCCACTCCACAGGTCAATTCCTCATTGGTCAGATCTGACCACAAGCTAGACATCCTCATCCTGCCTCTACCCCCCATTAGGGAAACCACCATAAAAAAATTTTCCAAAGCCAACTTCACGCTTTATAAGACAGAAGTGGCAAGCTTCACAACACCCATGCAGATGGACAATAGAGGTATGACTGCTAAATCTTACACAAATGCACTTTATAAGCACTTACACAAGTGCATGGATTGTGCTATCCCTAACAGAACCAAGATGCTCTCCTCCAAACAAAGGAAGCCAATCTGGTGGTCCCCTGCCATAAACAAACTCTACAACAGAAGAAAGAAACTACTGCAAAAAGTAAAATCCCATGACTGGAGGAACTCCCTGGTCAGCCTCAGTAAGAAGCTGAGATCCCTCAAAAAGTCCTCCAAAGCTAGTTACAAAAACAAAATTGCCACTGATTCTAAAGACAACCACAAAGCATTCTATAGCTATGTCAAGAATCTCAATGGCAACACTCAGATCTGCTCTGAGTTACAGCACAATGGAACTAAATATACAGAACCAACTGATATTGCCAACATCCTGGCAGATAGGTTCACTGCTAACTTTACCACCTCTCACTCCCTAAAGGGCCCATCTCTATACCCAAAGAATGCAAAGTTCCTGTAATCATGGCTGCACAGGTAAAAAACACACTCTCCAAAGCCAAGAACACAGCATCCATGGGATCTGACAACATCCCAGGCTGCATTCTACACAAACTACAGAATGAACTGGCACCCCATCTAAGTACCATGTTCAATCATAGCCTCACCTCAGGCTTTGTGTCCACTGAATGGTGCACAGCGACAGTTATTCCACTTCACAAATGGGGATCCACCACGGACCCCAGGAACTACTGCCCTATTAGCCCAATGAGCCTGGTCTACAAGGCCATGGAACGTATCATCATGGAACTTATAAACAAAGACATTGGTAATCTCCAAACTTTGTACCACACCCAGTTCAGTTTTGTAAAAGGCAGATCAGGTCTCCTAAACCTTTGAAATAGTCACCAAAGTTGTAGATGAGGGTACGGTGATTCACACAGCCTATCTGGATCTCGCCAAGGCTTTCTACACCATTTCCCACTCTGGAATTATAGATAAACTCACTAAACTAGGTATAAATCCCTATGTCACAAGATGGGTTGCTAACTGGCTCACTGACAGAACCCACACTGTGAAAGTAACAGTCTCCAAAACTGACTTCAAACCAGTGACAAGTGGAGTACCACAGGGTTCAGTCCTGGATCCTCTCCTGTTTGGTATCTACTTCTCTGAACTACAGGCTAACACAGAAGGTCTTTGGCTAATGAAGTTCACAGATGACTGCAAACTAGGGGCCATAATCATACTACTAACAATGTGGACATCCTACAAAAGGGCCTCACTGAGACAGATGCCTGGTGCCAAAGCCATGGCTTCAAGCTCAATGCCAAAAGGTGCATTGTCATCCCTTTTGGTAAAATCTCTGTACCCATGAACTACCACATAGGCGGTAGTCTACTTAACATGGAACGTGTGATAAGAGACCTTGGGACACAGGTGGACAGTACTCTCTCCTTTGATAATCACATTGTCACAGTAGTCAGGAAATCCTTCTACTTGGCACACCTCATCACAAAAGGTTTCTCATCCAGGAAAAAAGAGGTAATTGTTCCCCTCTACTCATCACTCATTAAACTCATTATAGAGTACAATGCCCCTTTTGATATGTACCTCAAAAGACATCTACAACAACTGGAAAGGCCACAGAAATACCTCACAAAGAGGATTACCAGCCTCAAACAGATGCCCTATGCAGACTGTCTCAAAAAACTCCAGCTTTACTCTGTCGCATATCGCCTACTCAGAGGCGATCTCTGCCTAACAGACAAAGCTATGTCAAACCCAGAGCTGCTGGACATTCTCCACTTAAAGAAATCTCAATACCTCCTAATTACATGCTCTAGGGACCTAAACCTTGTCACCACAATAAACAGAACATGTTGGAGGGATAGATTTCTGTCCCAGAGATTCTGCATACTCTGGAACAAACTACCTATCTATATCAAACAAAGCTCCTCATTAGCATTCTTCAAGAAAAATCTTGATTGAATGGGAAATAGGAAATTCACCCTGGGGATCACTTCTGTGGCTCTGCTCGACTGGGGCACAGGAAAATAATTTTCTTGGGTGGCGAAAGCCAGGGTACCTTTTCGGCTAGGCTTATATAGGCCCTAGGGCCAATAGCCTAGTACCTACCTATGAACCTATGAACCTATGATCTTTGCTGTTAAAAAGAAGTGTGACTGTGAGCGAAATTATAGGAGGAATAACAAAGCACTATAACCAATCATATTACAAATTTACTATCCAGCTGATGGCCATTCAAATTTCAAAAGATGTAATGATAAGACCAGTCAGAGAAAACTTCAAATGAAAAATTCCCACTGATGATAAGTGCCTTAATCTAACATTGTAACTAATCCCATTACAAATGTGTTAACCATTCAGTGGCGTAGAACACAATAATACAGCTGCTCAGATTCCACTTAGTGTAGTATTATAACCGATTGTATAGGGTCCTTACAATTAATTTTCTATCAGTCATAAGTCCAAGGGAATAACAATATAACTAATCATGTTGCAAAGTTACTAACCAAAATATAACCATTCAGGCTTTACTTAGTGGAGATTTGTAGCCAATAATGTTCCACAATTAAAACTCATAATACAGTGGAAACACTAATCAGATAATACAAATTAAAATAATTAAGTTAATAACAATTGCATATCAGCTAGCCTTTGGATTCTGCTCACAATAAACATTCCCTTCTAACATATTTCCACACTTAAAGAAATATGTGTGATCAGTACTAAAAATTTAAAACTCGGCTTAGCCTAGATTTAAACTCAGATCTCTTACATGAAAGGTACATTCTACCACTGGAACAATTCTACATAACTGAATTTCAATTTTGTAGACCCTTGGCTTTTGAAAATGGTTTCAAAGGGACCTTAGCATTCAAACCCTTACCCCCATCTGCTCTAAGTTTAATAATCCATCATGCACAGCACTTTCAAATTTATTTCAAATACCATCTTGTCTAATATTCACTCTGATAATTACTAAAACATTAAACATAAAAAGTTAGTTTATCATTATTGAAAATATGTTTATACAATGCATTAGTAGGAGAACCAATGCTTATCTGATACAAATGTTCTCTTTTACAATCTTTCAATGGTCAATCTGTTTTACCAACATAAAATGACCCACATACCTGGCAGGTATGCACAAGGATTTAGCCATGAGTAAAAACTATTTATATGCACCCCCCGAACATATACCACACTAATTAACAACAGAAAAAACAATGCTCTTACTTAAGAGTGAACCTGCAAACTACCCTAAAAATTATAGACAAATAACTTTTCTTCCAACTACGTATAAACTATGCACAGGAATTGATGCCAACAGAGTTTATACTCATTTAGAAGAAAACTCAATTATGGCAGTAGGACAAAAGGGCAATAAAAAAGTCATATGGAACAAAGGATAATTTGTTGTTATATAAAGTGATAATGGAGAACTGTAAAAAGGGGAAGACTGTAAGTATGGCATGGATTGACTACAAAAAGCATTTGATAGTATCCCACATTCACTGGTAAAAGAGTGCTAAAAATGTATAAGATATACCCTACACTGATTGATTACATTACAGTAACCATGAAACAGTGGCACACCACTTTCCAATTAAGCCATAATAAAGGGCAGCTTATTATCCCATGCCATTAATCCATTAAGCTGTTTACTTAACAGCTTAGGCCATGGCTACTATCTGGCTTCTAGAAAACAACAAAGTGTAATGACTTCTCATCTTCTCTTTGTCAATGATTTAAAACTGTATAGTTCATCAAATGAGGAACTGAAAGCACAGCTGCAGGTTGTCAAAACTTTTTATATATGATATTGGAATGTCATTTGGTCTTGATAAATGTGCAAAAGCAACCTTTAAAAAAGGAAAACTGCAGCACCAGGAAAACATCTGTTTGGGACAAGAATGTGATATAAAAGAACTTGAGCAAGAGGGAGTGTATAAATATTTGGGAACTGATGAATGATCAGCAATAAAACATGAACAAATGCAAATAAAGCTCAGTAGGGAGTGCTTTAGAAAGCTTAAATTAATCCTGAAAACAACATTGACATCTAGGAACAACATCCAAGCCATAAATCACTTTGATCTTCCTGTCCTAATTTGTAGTTCTGGAGTGATTGACTGGCCTCAAAAAGTGTTGGATAGACTAGATATTAAAACAAGAAGGATGCTTCATGCTCACCAAATGATTTATATAAATCAGTGTACACCAAGATTATACATTCCCCGTTCTGAAGTAGGGATGGGCCTCCTTGAAACTGATTACTTGTATAGATCTGCAATTGTGGGACTTCACACATATCTACTTACCTCACAAGATCCAAATGTAGTGAACGTTTTGAAACATGAGGAGAATAAATCTAAGATGACATCTCTACATAATTTAGCAGAAGTATACAGACGTCAAGCAGGAATGGAAATCAAACGAGAAGTAGTTAAAAACCAGGTAGCAACTGAATGTGCTAAAATAAACAAAAGAAAGCATGTAAGTTGAAGGGCCAGATGAGAAGGCAAGAAATGTGGAAAAAACATATATATAGTTGCAAGTATAGAAAACTTCTGGAAATCCTCATGTTGATCAAGAACTAATGTAGGAATGGTTAAGGAGAGGTGAATTCACATCAAGAAATGATAATATTGGCAGCCCAAGACAGTGGGCTACATACACACTGGTTTACAAAGTCCATTGAACATGTGGGAGAAACAGACATATGTAAGATTTGTAAAACCGAATTGGAAACAGTCACACACCTTGTTGCTGGTTGTGATGCACTAATGACAGAGGGACTGTATACTGAAAGGCATAATAATGTGGCGAAACTGTTGCACTGGGGATTGTGCAAACATTATGGTATCGAAGTGGCTGAGAAACCCTGGAAACATGAGCTACAAAGACTTATAGAAAATGATGAAATTTATATCACATGAGATCACCCAATACCAACAGTTCAAAAGATAGATGCTAGAAAACCTGATATATTGGTCCAAGAAAAGACAAAAGTAGCATCGATCATTGAAATCAACACACCTAGTGACTACAGTGTCTTGCATACAGAGAGATACAAAGTCATAAAATACCTTGATCTGCAGGCAGAAATGAGAGCCATGTGGAAGAAAGATACCCAGACAGTTCCAATAGCAGTAGGAGCATCACTAAAATTATTATGAAACACTGGTCAATATCAATGACTGATTCAACACCCAAGAATGTCATCAGAGAGACCCCCAGGTTTAGGTATAAAAATAAAAGGAATATGAAGAGCATGCTATGTTACCCCAAAGATACTGCCAATATTGGTCTTGTTGATATGAAAATGGGTACTATTCCCTGCAATGCCTGAAGTTACTGTCAGTTTATATCTACAGCTAACGCATTTGTGCATCCTGACAATGGTCAAGTATATAATTTCACAGTACCAGTAAGTTGTTACACCTGTCATGTAGTTTGTCTTGCTACCTGCCAGGTATGTGGGTCATTTTATGTTGGTAAAACAAATAGCGCATTGAAATATCATATCAGAGAACACTTGTATCAGATAAGGGTTAATTCTACTACTAATGCATTGTCTAAACATATTGGTGATACTGATGAAACTCACTTTTTTATGTTTAATGTTTTAGAGGTTATCAAAGTGAATATTAGACAAGGTGATAGTCAATACAGAACTGAAAGTGATGAGGCACGATTGATTATTAAACTTTGAGCGGATAGGGGTAAGGGTTTGAACACTAAGGTCTCTTTGAAACCTAACCAAAATACTAGAGAGATGCATACACTCTCAGGTCTCACACTACCTCCTTACTAACAACCTCCTTTCCAGTACTCAGCATGGTTTCCGACCAAACCATAGCACCACCACTGCCTTACTCTCCTTTACTAACACTATCCTTCAGCATAAAAACAATGGCTATCTCTCCTCTGCTACTTTCCTAGACCTATCTAAAGCATTTGACATGGTCCCACACAAACAACTTATCTCTGTCCTCAATAACCTATCCTTCTCACAATCAGTCACCAACTGGTTTCAGAGTTACCTGTCTGATCGCCAACAATCCGTTGTATGGCAGAATGACATATCTCCCCAACTACCTATCTCCATAGGGGTTCCCCAAGGATCCATCCTTGGACCCCTACTTTTCTCTGTTTACACCAATAATCTAGCCTCTGCCACCAAACATGGCACACTCATCCAATACGCAGATGACTCAACCATCATCTGCTCAGCCCAGTCCCTACCCAAACTGCAAAAAGTCACACAGAAAGCGTTTTCCTCTGTTGAAACATGGTTATCCGATGCCCAATTAATACTCAACCCAAACAAAACTAAACTACTCATCTTCCAACCCACCAAACATACTCAAAACAACTCTCACTTTAACATCACAGCAAAGACAACACCACTATATACCCAACTGAACACACCAAATTGCTAGGAGTGGAAATAGACAATAAACTAAAATTTGACATTCACATATCCATGACCATAAAAAGTCCACAAAAAACTAGGAGCATTATATAGAAATAAACAATTTCTCACCAAAGCAGCAAAGATTTCAATAGCAAATTCCCACCTTATCTCCACCCTACTTTATGCCTCTACAGTATATACCAACCTAAGGCAATGTGATCTAAACAAGCTAGAGACCTGCTACAACAAAATCGCCAAATTCGCCACAGGGGCATCCTACCGTAGTCACCACTGTCTCTCACTTGCTGAACTGGGATGGCTTGAACTCCCTCACCTCCTTCAGTGGTATCAACTCTCACTTTCCCACAAACTAGTAAACCATCCACTAAATGTCCCATCCCTCCAGAATCTACTCCAACCCTATCGCACCACCAGACCACTAAGATCCAGCAACAAAAATCACTTGCAGATCACTAAAGCCAATAACTCTGCTGGTGAAGCACTATTCTCTTGTGCCATAGCCAAATTATGGAACTCACTCCCACCCACAATTACCTCCGTACCATCATGCACCAACTTCAAAACTTTATTAAAAGCGCACCTAAAAACATGCTGGCTATGCCCTTGCAACTCCCACTCTAATATCATCCACCTCATCCAACTACTACCTTTCTTTCACCTCCACTAACTACCTTGATGATAGCAAGCTCAGATGCTCATAAGCCTAGTACTTATTATGCAGCAGGAACTTCTCATTGTTACATTTGTTAATGCCTGTTATGTACTTCACAGATAAAGATTCTAGTTGTCTACTGATGTACTATGTTCTTCATCTGTAAATATGTTGTAAGTAATTTCTATGTTAAATTGTTAATCGCTATGTAATCCAATGTAATTACTGTCTGTTTATTTTACTGTGGAGCTTTTCTTCCCGGGCCTCCGCTGAAAATGGACCCACGTCCAGTCGGACACTCCCAGTCAACACATTTAAATAAATAAATAAATAAATAAATTTTTAAAAGCCAGGGGGCTACAGCATTGAAATACAGCTGTGTAGAAGTGGTCCAGTGGTTGAATGTTTTACCTTTCACATAAGAGGCCTGGGTTTGATTCTAGGCTAAGCTGAGTTTACATTTTTGGTATTGACCACACATATTTCTTCAACAGCATGGAAATATATTAGAAAGGAGCATTTATTGTGAGGAAAAGCCAAAGGCTAGCTGATATGCAATTGTTATTAACTAAAATATTTTAATTTGTACTCTGTGATTAGTTTGGCCACTATGTTATATGTTTTTAATTGTGGAACATGACTGGCTACAAGTCTACACTAAGTTAAGCTTGAATGTCTCTATTTTGGTTAGTAACTTTGCAACATGATTGGTTATATCATTTTTTCCTTGTATTTATAAGTGATAGAAAATTCATTGTAAGGAACCTATACAATTGGTTATAATACTACACTAAGTGGAATCTGAGTAGCTGTATTACTGTGCCCTAAGCCACTGAATGGCTAACTTATGTGTAATATGATTGGTGACAACGTTACATTAAGCCACATTTCATTAGTGGTAATATTTTGTTTAAAGTTTTCTCTGACTTGTTTTATTGTTACATCTGGTGAAATCTGAATGGCCATCAGATGGATAGTAAATGTGTAATATGATTGGTTATGCCTCATATGATTGGTGATACTGACTTATTTAAATGTTTCACTAAAGTATAATATTAAATCGGTCTGATGAAGCAACTGTTTATCTTGTGAAAGCACTCACCAACTTTTATTATTTTTATATTCGATTTTATTAAATAATTTTTAGCCCTAGACTGTGCATTGGTCTCACTCTTTGTATTTTTTGTTATTATATATATATATATATATATATATATATATATATATATATATATATATATATATAGGGTTCCTATTAGCTGACCAAAGACGCAGGTTAGTGAATGCGTCTTGGTCGAGCTGTAAATGCCGAAACAGCAAAATATTGAAGTGGCATGCAAGCAAATTCTTTCCCTGGGAAAGAATTTGCTTTGCCACTTCGGTAGTTTGCCATTCTTGGCACTGTAGTGCGGTCTCGGAGTTGGTATATTTAAGTAGGTGGGTGTGGGGGTTGAAGCTCCCCACTTAATTTCATGTTTTATACTGTTTTCTTTTCTTTTCTTTTTTTTTTTTTTTTTCCCTTGGAAAAAAATCGCTGTTATGACAGTTCGGTTTTGTAAGCTTTGACTTACATGGGGTCGATTAATCACCGTTCGCTAACCTAAGCATTTGGTGATCTAATATAGACCCTATATATATATATATATATATATATATATATATATATATATATATATATATATATATATATATATATATTTGGAACATTTGCTACATTTCCACAAGATTGATGTTATTATTGGTTAAAAAACAATTACTGGAAACAGGTTCTGTCAAGGTATAAATGTTAGCAAAAAATCAGGTGGAGGTGTTATGATAGGGATTACAGATAGTTGCAAGACCTGTGATTATTACATGTTCAGTGATAACACCAATACTATAGACTGTGCAGTTGTGACAATTAAAGTCAATCCTCAAACATATAACAATTTTTGGAGTGTACATACGAAAAGAAATCAAGTACCAATGGCCTGGAGGAATTCATACATTTCTTGCATGAAACACAGGATAGAAGAATATTAGCTGGGGACTTAAATTTACCAGAAACAGACTGGAATAATACTAATTCAACAACATTTGTAAATAATTTTTTTACACAGTTTGTTCAGGAACCTTCAGATTGCAAAAAACCTACAAGGGAACGGAACATAATAGACATTGTTTGTGTTCTTAAATAAATTACTGTTACTTCAAGTCAAGTTTTGCCACTGTTGATGTGCAGTAATCATGGGGTTATAAAGGTTAATTTGTTGCTAGATAATTCTACCAAACAGAAATTTAAACCAATGCACAGAAGATTAGTTACAGACTGGATGGAAGCAAAACACATTATGTAAAATTAACTGGTCTGATGTGTTCAGTGGAAAAACTGCAGCTGAAGTCTGTAAAGATATGAAAGAGGAATTGTTTGAGTGCAAAAATAAAAAAAAAATGTTTAACATCAGGCTCTAGGCATACAACTTCAGAGAGATATATTTCCATAAGAACAAGATACCTGATTAAGGTGAGAGACACAAATTTGAGAACTGAAATGAACAAGATGGATGAACAAATTAATTATAGTGTGAGACAAGATCAAGAAAAAATTGAAGAAAATTTATATAAAGATACTTAACATAATAGGAAACATTTTTATAGATACATAAGGTGTGGAAGGAGTAAAGACATACAAATTGATCAACTGTATGTAGATTCTAAAATTTATTCTGAGACACAACAGATTGTAGATATATTTACAAAATCTTATGCAAAACGATTTGGCTCCACAAAGGGGGTGATAAGTTGCCCTAGTGACATCCAGGTAACCTCAAATACTGGAATCCAGTTATAGATTATATTGATAAAGAACTGCCCAAACTGGATCCAAACATAGGAAAGGGAGGAGACAGAACTAATTATAATAAGCTGAGAACAATTCAGCAAGAACTTACAGTACCAACATATCTATTATTTACTAGGTCATCTAAATATGGAAGGATTCCTCCAGACTGGAGACATGAGTTTATTAAACCTGCATTTAAGGGAAAGGGGAGTAGGACAAGCCCAGATTCATATAGACCCTTGCCTACTTTCATGTTGTGGAAAAATAATGGAGAAAGTAATACTGGATAGGTTGGGACTTGAAACCATATACAAGCATGCATATGTTGAAAACCGATCTATTACCACCTGCAACATGATGTTCTATAACAATATAATAACAGCTATGAATGAAAAATTGTGATGTGATATAATTTATGTAGATTTAACTTTAGTATTTGACAGGGTCATACACAAAATACTGATCAACAAATTAAAACAACTAGATATTGATATACTCTTGATAAGAAGGATAGCTTTATGACTTACAAATAGGACATGGCAACTATTATACAGCAATTGGACAGGTGAAATTCTTGGCTACAGTCATGGTGTCCGACATGGCTCTGTGATAGGCTTTTACTTGTTCAGATTGTATCTTTCAGACCTGACATTTTTCATCTCAGGTGTTCTACAGTCTATATGCAGATTACCTGAAACGGGGTAAACTGATTACTTGTGTTACAGATAATGCATGTCTGAAAAAGAACTTGACTAAATTGACAATTTGGGCACAGGAGAATAATATGCTGAAAAATACATCAAAACTAAGCATGTGAGATTTGGGAGACATAAACTGAAAAAGTGAATATTTAATACAGCACACAGTGATTGAAACTGTAGGTTCAATTAAGGATCTGGGTATATGAGTAGACCAGCTCTGAGTTTTTCTAATCATATCAACCAATTGGATAATGATAGTTATAGAACTATAGGTTGTATAAAAGATTTCTAAAGTCTAGAAAATTAGAAATTATGAAGTCATTGCTTGTTAGTTACATTAGACTCAAACTTGAGTATGGAATAACAATATCAAAACCTTATAGGAAAACAAGCATGAGTAAACTGGAAAAAGTATAGCAAAAGTATACCAAGGGCATCCATGGATGTGAACAGTTCAGTTATTGTGAAAGACTAAAATATTTGAACCTTTGCAGTGTCTCTTACAAATATCTAAGAGGAAATCTTATTCAGGTATATAGGACATTTAGAGACAACCATCTCTGCGAATGTTTGGGGTTATTAAAAAGTACTAGAGAATCATCAGACAACCTATGTAGAAGATTGTATGGGAATGAAAAGTGTACTAATTGATTTTCTGATAGAGTAGTTGATGCATGGTACTAGTTTAGATATTCTTAAGAACAGCCTGGACACTTATTATGGTGACAAGTGTTTTAATGCCCGTGCTTTAAATATTTGTATGTATGTAATTTTGATATGTGTCTTCTGCAGTCCCCTTACTATTGAGTATAGTAATAGCACATTTTATATCCATGATGTAAGAAATATGTCATGGACTAAAGTCTGAGGAAGTAAAATCAGCAAACATATGAATTGTGAAATGTGGATCCTTAATTAAAACCATTGTAAATATGTCTGAACAAGTATTTATGACAATAAGAAATTTCCCTAACACTTATATACAGTATGCTGTGTTGAACATGGCCACCTGTGTGGCCCCTTTTTCAATACATCTCATGGCATGAAGGCATGATGATGTGTAACAGAAATGCAAGTTATCTTAAGGCAATCACTTTTAAAATAGTGAATGCTTCAGGGCAATGTCATAGGTGCTGGGTTCAAATCTAGATATTTTAGAAGACCAACAATTAGATACATCAGCAGACAGCTTTATGCATTTTCTGTTTCTTTTCTTTTCTTATTTATTTATTTTTTTATATTTTTGTAGCTTCTGTCTATGCACAGTGTCTGGCATTGTACACTGTTGACATTAGCAGTGACTAGCAGTAAATTGCAGTTAACTTCTCAAGGCAAATTCAAAATTTGATTTGGCATGTGTAAGCACTTGACCATTAGCAGCAGAAATAAGACTGGTGCTGGTGTGCTTCAGTCAGCACTCTGGATAGTAATTTGTGCAGAAAATACACCTCTTGTATAGATTTCTCTGTGGCTCAATGTGCTAATAGTGTAAGGTTAGCATAATAGCAGTAGTAATAAATGGTTTGAATCTCAATCAAATGTTGTTTTACTGAGGGGTCAGAATATAGTATTGTTACTGACTTTTTATTAATAATTGAACATGAAGTACAACGGTCAAGTTGCCAACTGAAACGTGCAACACAGCTCTGTTTAATGAATGCTAAATACATTAACTATATTATGTGTGGTGTGTTAAGCATGACAGCGATAATATTTAATGTAAAATACACTTGCGGACATATAATGTTTCCAGTATTTATTAGGCTAAAGTATGACTTATTATAGGTATCATCATTAGGTGTGAGGAAAATATGTCATGTAAGTAAATATGGCCCCTTCTCTAACATGTTAGTGAGATCATGCAAATTAATACAAAGGAAATTGTTAACAGGAATAAATAATTGCCCTAAAATAGAAGTCCAAAAGCATAACAACTAAAAGTAAAACACAAAAAGGCTTGTCAGAATGAGATCTGCAGTCATGTTCAGATTGCCACACCTAAACTTACAAAATGAAAATGTTAGTTCTCATGTGGCGTTAACAATTAATAAGAAGAATATAGCAATTCAGCATTCTTTTTGTCATGGGTTAAATTCCCTGGAGTTCTCAGTCCCAGTTTGTTAAATGTATGCCCCACCAACACATTATGCTCCGATATATATATAAATGTGTCTATTAAAAATACTGATTATTACCAATAAATAATCAAAGTGGCATGTCATATCTGTATGTCACAAGAATATATGTATGGTTAACATCCACCATATGACAGAGCATCACCAGAGGTGCCAATATATAATTTTAAATGCAAATCAAATATCATCAGCAAAAAGTGTTCAATGAATTTGCAGTGGGACATGTGTAAATACACAAAGTATCACACAAGACAAAGTTTCACTGTCATGTTTCACACCTGCATTGTACTTTGAATCAATCATACCCCAGTTACTTAGGCTGGTACATGCAAGATCTGAATTGGGCAAAAAATTTGATACCATATTTCCAAATGTAACTCTCCAATTACCGCCCAATGGTCATGTCAGGAGGAGTCTAGGATCTTTATTGTACTTCTCAAAAAGTTCTACAGCAGCAGTCTTCTGACTATACCAGATCTCAGTACAAGGCCAAGGCTTGGAATTTATTGGTCATGGCTGTCATCCATGCAACTGGCATTCCATGCTTTGGTGCACTATGTTGTCTGCATTGCTGTGACATGAAAAGGCACAAGCAAGACCCCCTGAGCAGATGGGAAGCATAATTTAGGATGGCTGACATCCCTGAGTTGTCTACGTATAGTGACACATCACCAGCCAATACAAAACAGACATGCAGTATTTCATTATATATTTTTTTCTGTTTTCTGTTTTCTATTGTGTACAGCTTTTGAAGAGATTTACCAGAAATACGAAGGCACAGAGGAATGACTGGCACACCTCAGCAAGGCACGGGCTAAGTACAGGTATGAAGGCTAGCAAAATCATAATACATCAGAAATGTAATTAACTTTACCAATTTACAGGGTGACACACACACACACACACACACACACACACACACACACACACACACACACACACACACACACACACACACACACACACACACACCACTGATTAGGCACACCTTACCTATATACCAAGTTTGCATGCCTGCTCCAATACTTCTTGATCATTGCATTAGGCAATGCGTAAATCAATTTAGCTGTTTGGAGGTTCATTTATAAGCATCAGCAATTAGCTTTTATTACAAAATAATACATAAAATATTTTTTTATAGTTATTAAGTACCTTTACATCTTCCATCTTTGCAAATGGATTATCGTTAATTGGAATTTATATATATATCATATATGCTATAGTCACTTAACCATTTGCCTAACTATAATAACAATGAGACACATTTCTGACTTCACATTCATATCAGGATGTGCCAAAGGTTACCATATGTATATGAAATGTAGGTACATTTTCAAATATTAAAGTGCCATGAATTGATGATATTTTATGTTTTCCCTCCTCCATCCTACATCTCTCATTTCTTTTTCATTTTTAGTGGCAGCATAAGCCCTGCTGCAATTCAAATGACCAGCAAACAGGCAGCTAGAATGACCACTGTGGATCGGATTGCCATGGCTTCACAGGTGGCAGTCATGACACCACCACAGGCAGCATAGACACCCAGCACATCTGGGTCCCAACCTGTCAGTGCTGCCTCCACAACTTCTGCATACCTTCTCCAGCTGCATCAGGTAGCTCTGCCCTGGGGCTGATGCAGTAGTACCCACTGGGAGTAGTACTAGTGGAGATGGTGATGTTATCATCAATCAGGAGTTTCCAGGGCTAGTGGATCACAGTATGGAGAGAAGCCTTGGTGCCTGACCTGTTTAGATCCCATACACTCAGTGTAGGGTGCATATAACTTTTGCTTGGGTGATCGAGTACTTATAAGATCCATCATTCTAACAGGGATATTGATGTCATGCCAATAGTAAATTTATGATTCTCCGACCACTGGTCCAGGTTATGCTTGAATAAGGGTAAGAAAAAACTTTATTTCACATGAATGGTTTCATACTAGGTGCAGTCTTTGAGACATATATCTTTCTCTCCAACATTATTTATGTTGCAGGTAAGTTTAAGGGGCTTATACTGAATGTTTCTGCTGTTATTTGCTTTGCGAATATGAGCATATCCATTAAGGTTGACTCAAAACATGTTTTCATAGCCAGGCATAGATCACCTCTTAGTGGTCTCTGGGACCTGAGTATAAGGCTAAAGCTTTGAAGTCATCTGAACAGGATATATTCATTATGCCATATATTCTTTTTTGTGAGGAACTTTGTGAATGCCTCAGATTTTGTATATACTGTACCTGGTCAAGTTCATTCCAACAGGGGCACGCTACTCAACCATTGGTTAAATGAGGACTGAATACAATGGAACAATGACATCCTTGGAGAAGTTTTAATATTTATTTTTATTTATTGCAGTTTGTTAACTGGGAAAGTCCATTGGGCAAATGTAGCCCGTTTTCAATGGGGCCCGAGGAGAAAAGCTCCAGACAGAAAGACAATATTAAAAAAAATATTCTAAACTAATAACTTAGTATAGCATTTTAAGATATTTACAAAAATAACAAATTAATGTTCAATTAATACTTACAATATAGAAAGAAATACAAGTTATATGAATGAGTGTCCTGGCCTAGAATGTTAAATTCCATGAGATACTATGTTCACAAGTATTTGTGTTTAGCAGTATGCTGGCAGTTGAAATACTGAAGTTTTAGGATATTTTTCAATGGAAATATACAAAATTAGTGTCTTATCTATAAAATGTGAAATTATAATTCTGCATACTAATAAACATAAGAAAAAATGGCATATAAGCAATAAACCATAACCTGCAGTGGGTACTGGTGGGTTCATTAGGTGCTGGTGTAGAAAGGTCACACTGAAGTCCAAGAGAAAAATACAAAGTCAGACACTGATGAAGTACTATTGCCCATACCTAGATATGGTTTAAAACGATTATACGATGGTATTATTTATATAAATTGAAGTGCATTTTATACTGTTTTAAGATGTCATTGTCCTCTGGAACTGTATTTTTATTCCTTCTTTCCTGATTTTACTGGCTGTGGATTTGTGGATTGGTTGATTAACCAATGATATTTCTAAGCTAGGAAGCAATATACTAACATAAGTAGCCTAATACTTTATATATGAAATTTCAAGTTCAAATACTCAGCTATATGTGTGTGTTTGGGTTTACTATTAAAAGTATGAAATTAAAAATAAATTTCATACCTGAATGTCAACAATTAATGTCGAATCTGCAGATATACGACTGTTCAGTTAGTCGTAAATCTGCAGTAATTGCTGAAAATGTCGAATTTGACATTTTACAGCAATTAACAACAATGCCACCCTTGCCGTAAATCTCTAACCCCTACATCTAACATCCCATTTATGCAGAGGAACACACACCCCTGAACCACCCTGTGGGGGGTTGTGCCCCACACCCTTCTAACTATTTATTCCAACTCCAAAATCACACTACAGTGAGGAAAGGGATGTATTTCACTAATCACACTGTACCTCAATCTCTGTACATCCCTTCAAACGTTTATATTTGAGAATGCACAGGACATTCACAAATATAACAATTGAACATTTAGAATGTACTCATATGAACTATTTGAACATCTGTAGTTCAAATAATTCATAGGCGTACATTCCAACATCAAGATTTTAACAGTAAACCGTGTATGTGTGTGTGTGTGTGTGTGTGTGTGTGTGTGTGTGTGTGTGTATGTGTCTATATATATATATATATATATATATATATATATATATGTGTGTGTGTGTGTGTGTGTGTGTGTGTGTACATATATATATATATATATATATATATATATATATATATATATATGTGTGTGTACATATACATATATATATATATATATATATATATATATATATATATATATATATATATATATATATATATATATATATATATATATATATATATATATATATATATATATATTTAATTTCTGCAGTTTAAGTTTTTCCTGCTCTCCTCTGCAGTTTTTGAAGTTTCTGCAGCATTGTGAGTGCACTGTAAAGAATTAATATGGCAGCTTAACACTTCCCCTTACACTAAACCAACACCAAAATTCAGTTCAGCGCAGCTTCTTATTGCTTTCCTCAAAATAAAGAGTTATAAACAAATATGTATTAATGTCCTTTTTATCCCTGCCTGTGACAATACAGCTATACTGAAAGATACGCTTCATTGGATATCTATAACATTTCCACGAGAAAAAATACTATTACATGATCTGAATTTCAATTGGCTGGATATAAACTCTAACTCCACTATATATAGCATGAGCTTTTATGGCTTCACACAACTAATTAATAGCCCCACATTATGGCAAAAACATCAAATTCCCTATTAGACTAGATCCAAGTATCAGACCCTAATAAATACGCCAACATACAATGTCAGACTCTGAGTGATCATGTCTCAATCTGTAAAACCAGACATCTCATACATCAAGTTAAACAGCATATTTATGAAACAACGTGCAACGTTTCCAACTTTAACCCAGAACTGTTTATTATAACACTAAGTGGAACTTTCTAAAAATCCTCCCCCTTTGACAATGCTGTAAATGAATTCATTACAACTTTTCTAAATATCCTAAATAGCTTTGCACGTCCTAGAAGGGAGCGACTAACAACAAATATTGCAATATGACTCTCCAAAAAGAGTAGAATAGTAATGCAGGTTAGATAAAAAGAACAGAAAGAATGGCAAAAACATAAAACACCTCAATATGTTGAAAACTTTAGAATGCTTTGCAATCATACTAAAATGCAAATAAATGAAGACAAAAAAACTATAAGGTAGTAACTTTTAGAATAATACTAAACACAACCCTAAGAATGTTGGACATTCATTAAAGAAATCGTCCATCCTGGCCAAAAATTCAAACCAAACCCCCCCCCCCCGATAACTCACCACTTGAAATTGCAATACAGTTCAACTCTTATTTTATAGATAGTATAGCTATCTCTAAGCAATGATTCCTCAACATCTAATCCCAACCCTGCCCAACAGCCAAGTATTAATTCATTCAATTTCATCTTCAAACCTGTGCCCATATCCTATACTATAAAACTGCTCTTAAACAAATTTAAACTGTGCTCTTCTTCAGCTGATGACCTTGTAAACAAGTACCTAAAAATAGCAGCCAATAGCATTACCTATCCCATCTCAGTCATAAATAGGTCATTCCAGGAATCCCACTTTCCCTTTCTCTGGAACAAGTCACACATCATCCTTCTGCTTGAAGGATGAAATTCAATAGACATTAATAACTTTACACCTACAGCAATATTTTCTCCCCCATCCAAAATACATGAAAATGTATTCAAAAACAATTGCTAGACTATCTGCTGCAGGAGAACTCCTGTTGTCTACACAACATGGCTTCCATCCTTCCTATAGTACTAGCACTGCCATTCTAACTTATATAGATACTGTCAATAAAGCTAAACATAACAGCAAATTAGTCTCTTCCTTATTTCTAGACTTGTCTTTAGCATTTGACACAGTTTGTTACAGCATTCTTCTACTTCAGATGTCCTCACTAGGTCTCTCTCAGCTTTCCCTTCAATGGTTCAGAAGCTACCTGACCAATAGGTATCAGTAAGTAAAATGGCACTTCATGCTCATTCCTTACCTCCCAGTCGCCACTGGTGTACAACAAGGTTGTAGCCTTGGACCTCTTTAACATTTCATCAACACCCTCTATGCATCCAAAGAACAGACCACCCTAATACAATACAGAGATTATTCCACTCTCATTTGCACATCTGACAGCATGGTACACCTTCAAAAAATGATTCAGAAAGTTTTACCAGCCACTGACCCATGGCTTCATAACTCACAACTCATGCTCAACTTAAAAAAAAAAAAAAAAAAAACTACTACTACTTTTTTCCCCAAATCACTCTCATATGAAAAAAACAACATTTAAAGTCCTCTCTCTTGATAAAACAACCATTGAAGTCACCTCTCATAACAAATTAGTAGGGGTGACAGTGGATAATAGGCTTACTTTTGACCTGCATAAACAAAAACTAATCATAAACTAGAGATGTTTTACAGAGCCAAAAACGTCCTCACTGATGCAACTAAAACTACACTTGCCACTACTTATCTCCTCCCTACATTTCTTTATGGTGCTCCCATTCTAAGTAACCTCCAGGCTTCACAAAAATTAAAACTTGAACAATGCTGTAACAAACTTGCTAAATTTGCAGCAAATACCCCTTTCAGAACCCACCACTGCATAACACTAAAGAGTCTAACTTGGTCAGAACTGCCTCATCAACTAACATATATACAGATTCTTACCGCCTATAAAATGATCCAGCATCCATCTGCTTGTCTAGCACATTGTGATCCAGTGACCAAAACTCCTGCCTGTCTACAAACCTATCAAATCTGCTGAGCATTATCTGTACTTGTACAATCTTGCTAAGGCCTAGAACTCCTTACCTGTATCCATTAGGTCAATATCCTCCCTCCCTTCTTTCAAAATCACTCTGAAAGACTTCCTAGCTAAAATCTGGCTTTGTTCTTGATCAGAACCAAGATAAACTGTATCCCTAATGTGAACAAGTACCTTTTCATTCCTTATATCTCCTTACCCTTCTTTCTTCACTTACTTCCTTATTTCTAAATTTTCTTCCCTGACTTTCTCTCAAAATATACCATAAACCTGTTTTCCCCTCACTTCATAATGCAATTTCTGTTTGCATTAGACTAATTTACCTTTAATTTCGCTACAAACTGTCTAAAATTTCTACAAATGTTAAATGATTATCATGCAACTTGCATCGATTCTTAAGCAATGTTTAATATTGTCACTAATTATTTAAATTGCAGATGTTTTTGTTTCATGTTTTTATTTTTTTGAAGACTGTATGTTTTCTAATAAGTTTTCTCTCTCGGCCTCTGCTGAAAATGGGCTTCGACCCAGTCAGACTTTTCTGGTAATCAAATGTCAATAAATAAATAAATACAAATAAATTAAGGTTAAACCACCCCAGGAATAAATTACCTCTATTTTATCAGTGCTTAAGTCATGGGGAGCAAAGTTATAAAATGTAGTTTATTCGTTTACTTGTTTGCTCAATATTTATATATATTTTATATATTTAGCTTAACCACTTTTTTATATATATGTAGAAACACTAGTGTATTTATGTATTTGAGTATTTATTAATTTACTTAAATGCAATATTGCTTAAATTAGTCAAAGGTTGATTTTTTTTAAATATTACCTACGTAATAACTTATGTTCTGTGTACTATTTTCCACATGTTTAGAACTGACAGTGGACTTATACTTTTTGCTGACTGTCTCTGCACTAGCACAGTGTACTTAGGTATCGCATGCATGTTATTAGTAGGTATTTTGAGTTCAACATTGTAAAGTTTTGACATTTTCACATCTCAGGATATTGCCTTCCCTAAGATGATTTTCTATATGTAACTATATAGTAAGTTGTCCATATTATACATATATTACTGTCTGCAAGTAATATAGTTAAAATTGAGTAAGAAAAAATATCACTCTGTGCTGCTGCGTATCCATATGTGTACATTGCTATAATTTGTCTATAGGCCTAAGATTTGCCTCTGGCTATTAGATGAGAAACAACACCCCTTATCTAGGTCACTCCTCCTAGTTAACAAACTGGCAAATAAATGAATAAATAAAGTTGGCCTGGCACAACAATTAGGTAATAGGTACAAGCAATAAATGGTTTGCAGTCACCTGGAATCCCTGCAGATGTGAGCAGAATTCTGGAAACTTAGAACATGACAAAAATAATCAATATGCTCCATGTTTTATCCCCCCATTCCTCCAGTCACTCCAGCTCTCTCAAATGTGTAAATATGAAATGAGATAGTATTACAAGCAGGGCTGGTGATCTTAAGGAAACACAAGGCTGACAGTTATATAAACAACACCAATAGTAAACTACAGGTTAGTATCAAAGATATTTAAAGGCTACTTCAATATCCTCACAATACACCTAGGTGCAAGCACTTCTTTCAATTTATTGCTTCCTACAGACTTTGTTTCTACTAAATTATTTTGAGGTTTGATTTCTAATGCTGAGAATGCAGTTTGGAGTGTTAATTTTAGCACAATATTAAATATACAGTAAACGAAGACTGTGGGCCTCCCTGGTTAACCAAGTGATACTATTATTTGCAAGTTGTGTATAGCTCATGACAAGTTAGCTGTTCTTGTTTTAAACAGATTGCAAAAGTCTTAAAGGAAAAGTCAAATACAGGTGAGCAAAATTGAAGCAGATACTTCATTTGCCTTGTAGAGTAATAGAAAAATGCATTTTTTTAAGTACTGGTAATTTCACAAAAATGTACAGTATTTTATGAAAGGGTACATTATGACTAACACAACTGCCCCCTATTAGGTTTGATGCATATTAGACTTTGGCAAGCATCCACTGTGCTGTTAATACTGTGGATATTGAATAATAATTTCCATATTTGAATTTATATTTAAAAACATTGGCAGTTTGCAAAAAATTAAATGGTGTGAGATTTGTAGATGTTTGCATATAACTCAAGGCTATGCAATACACAACAGGAAGTAATTTGAAAGCATTTGCTGTTTCTTAGAGTAGCAAGAGTTTTCAACACCAAGTGCCAAATTGAAATTGTAGCTGGTTGTGGGTGTGGTCTATGTAAATAGTCCAATATGCACCTTGGAGCACTGTTCCTTCCATAATCGTACAGAAATTAATAGATGATGTTACTAAGCAAAATGTCATAAAGGAGCACAGAAAGTATATAACTTTTTCCAGCCTTTAGCAGGTACACCCACTGGTATTCATAATAAAAGTAGAATAGCATGACACAATATGGACCACAGTAGCTATGTTCAACTCTACTTTTTTAACAAATTAATTGAATTATCACTTAACTCTTAGACAAACATGTATTCATATAAAAGAAACCAAAGCATATTAACGTGTTTCTAGTTACAAATGCTATACATCACATAGGTTTATTTTTTTGTATATCTGTTCATCAATCCATTACATAAACTGCTTAATTCCTGCCTTCCATTAACTCTCTCTCATCCCCCAAAACATTATTTTGCTTATATTGTTCCCAAAATTTCCATTTTTTTCTATGTAATTTACTTCCACCCTTTTCAAAAGATTCCACTTCCAGTTGTTTTATCTCCATTACAATAGTCAGTACTTCAAATATAGTTGGCTTAGACTCTGATATCCATTTTTCTAGGAATAGCTTTTTTTGGCAGCCATCAGAATAAAACTCATCAGGGCCTTAATATGTTTACGCAATTCAGACCTTGTATCACAGCTCAAAAACTAATTTCCATCGTTACATCCATTTGTTCACCCAATATTTCTGACAGAGTACTATGCAGGGAATTTTTAAAGTCTGACAACTCATTATGCCCCCAGACATATCTTTCCAGTTACCTCTTTCTTTCAAACCTCTATCGTTTATCATGTACCTGAGTGAAAATTCTTTTGAGTCTGCTTGGTGTATAAAAATACCTATGTAAACATTTCCAAGCAAAAATCTTAAACCTTCTTGACTTTGTTGCATACTTGGGAACCATACAGTGTCCTTGCATTGTTTCCCTGTGAATTGCTTATCTAGTCTCTCTTCCCAGTCTTTTCTGACCTCTTCTGATTGATTTCTATAGTTATCATGCAATATTTTATATGCCCTACTAATTACCCTTTTTAACAGCAGCTTCTGTTCTAGATTCATCTAAAACTCTACCAGAGCAGGTCCTTCAATTAGGATTCCCCTATCCCTTTTTCTTTGTCTATACTCTGATATCAGTCTTTCTTAGGTAAGGCAGCCTCTAGCCTGCAATCCAAATGTATTCTTGGCCTCTTCCATTCTATTAGCTTTCTCTCTCTAGTTACTTGCTCCCAATACCTGGGTTTCCTTGCCAGTTTTCTACAATAAATTCCAACTTCCACTTGCTTATTCTTTGCACCCCTAACTACAGTCATCCTTATCAGCAAAATCTCCATTCTCCATTCTTGTGTTGTCTTAGTTCTTAGAATATTTTCTACTACTTTATGAATATAATATTCTGTATGGCTGTCATTATTCTCCTTAAGGACCTGTATCACAATTCCATTATCTTTTTATTTCTAGTCCCCCCATTTCATCACGATCCCTTTCCACTTTAAATTATAGCTTTCTGTTCATTTTATGTATATGACCCTTAACAGTGTATCTCTAAAACATCCCTTCAGATAGGTAATCCTAAACCAATTCACTCTGTTGGAAGGAGCAACTTATAGGATCATAGGTTCATAAGTAACTACTCAGTTAGGAGCTCTTTTAAGCAATTTTAAGCCTAACTAGTTTTCCCTTTTATGCTCTAAATAATCTATCCCATTTGGTTATAGGTTGGCCTTCCCCATCCCATGGTTGATAATTATATATTATTCCTAATGAGAATAACTGGGATCATACCATAAATAATTTGAGGGTATCCATGCATAGAAAAAAGCATTTAGGAGCTGCCTCTATCCATTAGAAGTACAGGCAGCAGTTCTGGGGTAAATTTTCTGTTTTCCATCCATAAAGCTAAATTGTGCTTGAGTATGCCACTATCCCTTGTGGGATCCCACTTGAGCCATACTCTATTTCCCTCCCTGATACATTCCTTCAACTCTTTATTAATTATTCTCCACAACTTTCCTACTTGATAAAAATATGACTGACCTGTATATAAAACATAAGGGACTAAAAACATTTTCACTGCTTGTATCTTGATATCCATATCCATAAACAAGAACTTCCAGTTTCTGTTATTGTGTTATCTTTTGTTTAGTTTCCTTATCCATATCCTTAGCTGCCATAACAAAATCCTTTTTAACCCATACTCATAAATACTTCCTTTTATTGTGCACCATAAATATGTGTTTTGATGAACCATTCATGTGTGGGTACATAGTTTACAGCTATTGCCTTTGTTGTATCTACGTTAATTTTATATCAAGTAAAGATCTGAAACTGTCTCAAGATGTTCCACAGCACTGAAATGTTTTTTTTCCTGGTTTTATCAAATACAAAATAATATTGTTTACAAATAAAGACAACTTTTTTATTACCATGCCAATTATATCCTTAAATTTCTAAGTCCCTTATTTTCTTTGCCAATAACTCTAAATATAAAGCAAATAACAAAGGGGAAAGAGGATACCCCTGCCTGCTTCCTCTGTCCAGGCACAACTTTTTATTAAGGAACTCTCCCATCCCACTTTAATTTTTGTCTTGGATCCCTCGTATATCCTCCTAATTAACCTTATTGTATCAGGAAATGCGAACACTTCCATTGCCTACTCAAAAAATCCCAGCTTACTCTGTGAAATGCTTTTTCTGCATCAAGAGCCACCAGCAACAGAGGTAATTTCTTGCACTCTGTTTCTCTCCAGATCATCATAGTTCTATTTGTTGTGTCTTTCGGCTTTTCCCGGTTAGGGGTCGCCATAGCGGAACTCCCGTCTGCTAATGATTGGCAGTTGATTTTTACGTGCCGAGTTGCCAGCCCTGACGCACAACCTTCAACGAAGGTATAACCATTCACGCATGACTCTACGCAGAAGACGCTCTTGATGAGAATCGAACCGGACAGCGTCTTACTGTGAGGCAACAACACTTCTATTAATGTTGTCAAATGTTTGCCTCCCCTTCACAAAACAACAATGATCCATATTTGTCAAGTTTGGCAACACATTTGTCATTCTTTTAGCTATTACAGACATGAACATTTTATAATGATGGCTTAAAATTGAAATGGGTCTATATGAAGCTGGGTCTGATGGGGCTTTACTTTCTTTAGGTATTACAGCAACCACAGATTTCTTCCAGGATACTGATGCTGCCCTCCTTTTAAAATTCTGTTTAATAAAACATTCAAGATCTTTATCACTTTCTTCCCTCCTCACTTCCAAACTTCCACAGCAAAATTATTTATTCCTGCAGACTTTCCTGCAGATTGATTGCATGTCACTATTTTTATCTAATTTCTTCCTATATTAACTGTTAATTGTTGAGCCTCATCTAACTCTAAATTGGTGTACTTACGTCTTCCATAAATATTTTCATTTATGCACTTGCTTAATTTCTATATTTCTCTGTTTTATACAAATTTTCATAAATTTTTTGAAATATCTCTAATACCGCTACAGGGTCACTGGTTATTCTTCATGTTATAGGCTCCTTAAGTTTGGCAACAGTTGTTTCTACTTTCTGTTGCCTAGGTCATTGTGCTAAAAGTTGTTGTGCTCTGGAGTTATTAAAAACAGTTACAAACAGTGATCTTTCTAAACTCAGGCTTATTACCCAGATACTCTGCAGTTGTGCCTTTTCTTGTTTTGTGAGTGTCAGAAAAACATGTATTAATGTATGTGTTAGTGCTTATTAGAAGCAAAAAGGGTTAACACATTTCATTCTATTTTATGTACGGCTTAGTTTTGTATGAAACTACGAGATGCTTTCTGAAACTGCAAGATGCTCTCTGACCTAGTATTTGCTAGCACAGCAAAATTCATGTTTATGCCTTTTGGAAATTTACTGAGAAGCAGGTGATTATCTGCTAGGTCAGGAAAATAATGAATAGAACAATACTGTTTTCTATAACGTTATTGAACTTGAACAATCAGCTCTGTTTGTGTTATGAGAACATGCACAGCTGCAGAAGAAGATAGATACAGTTGAACAAAGACTGCTTGAAGAAATGAACTATAATATGTACTTGCTTTGTGCTCAATTTAGCCATAGTACCTTGAATGGTAACATCACATAGTGAGAAGTTATATCTAACCGGTGGTCTCCAAGGCCACATTATTTTTCTTAGGAAGTTTTTTTATAAACTTGATAGTGTCAGCAGAAAATCATAGACAAACAGCTGCTATGAAATAATATTGTAAGAACTTGTGATTTGTTACGTCAACTTAGTAGGCAATGTCTTGTAAGAAATGTATATGAATGGCTTCACTTCCTGATATTAGTTAGACAAACTCTGTATTAGCACGTTTTTGTCTTCTTGCTGCAAGAATTAAAATGCCTTAACCTGAACCTGCCGTGTATTGATCTTTTTGAAGTTGTTTTTTCCTTTGACAGATTGGTCCTTCGGACCAGAAACTCTCACTTCGCCTCAGGTCAGATGGGCCAGGTGGCATGAAACCGTACAGTGAAGAAACCACATTGGTTCTTCTGCTCTGAAAGACCTCTGACTGAATTGTCGTTCAAAAGAGGCCAGCCACTGTTCTTATCTGCGATTGGAGGACGAGTTAACATTTTTTCCTCGAACCAGACGATCAATCACGGAGGCTCAGGTAGGGAGGAATTTACATTTTTTTCTGCTGTAGATCAAGGACTTGATTTTTTATCATCTGTCAGGAGATTTGTTTGTGTACAAGTCAGGGACAGGAAGATTGCAATCTTGTCATAGATCAGGGAAACAGAATAGGTAGGCAGTTATTCTAGATAAACTGTGAAAAAAGAGAAATCGTGGTACCACGTAAAAATAAAAAGGGTTACGTAACATTTTAACAGTTAGAACAATATGGGAAATAAGTGCACAAAACAATCCCAAGATCTGCCGTTAACTGAAGATGCAAAATATATGCAATTACAGTGTGCCGACAATGTTAGGTACTATACAAAATGGGTTAATAAATATGAATTTGATGGCAAATTAGAAAAATCCTCACTTATTAAACTTGTCAAACAGCTTAAAACTGATGCAAAAGGTCAGGTAAAAAAGCAACATCAATTAGGCATTCCTCAGGCACACAGGTGGATTGAGGAAGCAAACCGTAGGGAACAAAAGAGTAATAATTCAAAAGAAATGTTTCTAGATAAAGAGGACAATAATTTGGTAATAGCATCAGTCCCTCCGCCCCCTCCACTTCCCTTACTAGAATATGAAGTGAGTGGACAAGCTGGTCCACCTCCGCTATACCCGGCTGTCCCCACGAAGCCAAGACCGTTTGTCAGAGATCCCGTCGAGACTAGGTCTCGAACATGTAACTTAAGAGAGGATATTGAATTATATCAAATGAACAAAAATTCACGAGCTATGAGTGAAGAAGAGATATGTCTGCTCATAGAAGTACCAAATCCTGAGGCAGGACAGGAAGGGCAGGACCCAACTCTCCTGGTATATAGACCATGGACACCGGAAGACATCCGAAAAGCCACAGAGGGAATTCCCCATCCAAAAGTTAATTTTAGAAAATTCTTAGAAGACTTACAGGGCATGAGGTTAAGTTATCACTTAAATGGAGAAGAAGTAGAAAAAGTAGTTAGACAAATCGTAGGTCCAGATTGGCACATGATCAGTGGCATCTGGAATTCCCGTGACGCAGAACACAAGCCACTCCCACATAGCAACACAGAGCTAGATAACAGAGTAGAAGGTCTTACAGACCGAATCTCTGAGAAATGGAAACCTAGGGCAGACTGGACTTGCATTAATCAATGCATCCAACAAGAAGGTGAAACTGTTGACAGATATTATGCTAGATTTTTAGAGTGTTTTAATAACCATTGTGGAATGCAGGTACCTGAAGATCAAACACATGATTCCCCGTATGAACAGCAGTTAAAGAATGCATTTTTAAAAGGCAGTATTTTGCCTATAAGCAGCTTTATTACAAAGCACATGGTAGATCATCATACAAGTAGACTACAGTCACTACTTGAATATGCTAGACATGCCGAAAGGCATTTTAACAGTAAAAAGAAAAAGAAAACTCAAGTATTTTCTGTAGAAGATGGAGCAGAAGTTTATATAGTACAGTCTGGGGAAAAAGGGCAAGAAAAATGCCCAGGGAAACAAACAATCTGATAAGTGGTCAGCAGAGTTTGAAGAGAGAAAGAAAAGGGGTGAATGCTTTAAGTGCGGATAAAAGGGACATTTAGCAAGGGATTGCAAGCAAAACAAGAAGGTAGCCATGGAAGATAAGGAGGGTGAGGACTGACTATATGATAGCCAAGAATCACTAGAAGGGAATAACCAAGAAAAGACAAATGCAAGTGTGATAGAGGGAGTAGAGAATGTGACAAAAGAAATAGAGGAAGTGCAGGAAATCGCAGATAGTGAAGAAAATGAAATTTTAGACTTAGCATTATTGAGCCTAGAGCTCTACTTAGTAGATACGAAACCGGAAGTTACACTTCCGGTAGAGTGGAGGGAAGTTAAATTTCTGTGTGACTCAGGGGCATCGCAGACCCTGATACATCCTTCCAAACTACCAGAAAATTCAGAATCACTTGATTACATATTAGTGAAAGCAGCCAATGGACAGCTGTATCGGGAGCCCCTCTCCCATAACATTGCAATAACTGATCCTGTTTCAGGATTAACCCAGAAAAGCAAAATTGTCATTTCTGCAAAATGCCCAGTAAACCTCTTGGGCAGGGACCTTATGCAGCTATTTGGCATAGCAGTAGTTCCAACTATGCAGGGTATGGAAGCACAGTGACAAATTGATACTTTTGCAGTGCGATCGGAGGGTGAAACATTTTATTGGTACAGCCAGGACTTGGTTACGACTGGTCCAGGGGCAGTAACCGAAGAGCTGATGAATGTAGCCATCAGCAAGTTCCCCTCCCTTGACATTGATAAACAACATTTGTTGCACTGTACTCTGTATTATTATAGCACACCAGGACCTGATAAGGAATATGAGCAAGAACTGTTTAGAAACCATGCAAACAGATTAGTATTACATAATCTGTACTGGGACACATAAGGGAACAGTGTAGTTAGCTGTTCATTGCCAAAGGAATTCTTTGCACTTTATAAATCTAATTGATTACCACATGTTAGTTTGACTAAGGACAAGAATGTGAAATGGGCAGACCTAGAAGAAAAAGTCACGAGGTGGGAAAAACAGACGGAGTTAAAACTGTCTGAGCAGGAAGTACAGAAGCAGAAGTTAAACTGGATAAGACAGACACACCCAGCTGTACACTTGCAGTCAAGCAAGGACAGCTGATTAGCACTCTTACTGGAAGAGGAAGAGAATGCCTTATGGAGCATACCAGAAACTCTCTGGTCAACAGGGAAATCAGATGTAGGACTCATTCATACAGCAGGACCACTTACTCTTACGCCAAAATCAGCATTTAGACCACAGAAGAGACAGTATCCCTTAAGGAAAGATGCAGAAGTAGGAATCAAACCTATAATAGCAGCTTTACTTAGGGAAGGAGTACTGGTAGAATCTCGCGATTCACCATGTAGCACACCTTTATTTCCTGTCAGGAAAGCAAATGGAAAATGGCGTATGGTCCAAGATTTACAAGCTCTAAATCATGCAGTAATACCTAGAGCACCTACGGTGCCAGATCCACACACCCTATTGAATGATTTGATGCCTCAACAGAAATATTTTTCTGTGGTAGATATAAGCAATGCATTCTTTTCTATACCGATACACCCTGACAGCTAACATTGGTTTGCATTCACATTTCAGGGGAAAAAGTATACATACACGCGACTGCCACAGGTTTATTGTGAAAGTCCAACAATATTCTCACAAGAGATGGCAAGCAACTTGGCAGGATTTACCCTGCCGAGAGGCAGTCAGATTTTACTTTATGTAGACGACATCCTGCTGGCAGCCCCCACCCAGCAAGAATGCAGAGAAGATACCATAGCATTATTACATTTTTTAGCCACTCAAGGACATAAAGTAAACAAGAACAAATTGCAGCTTTGGAAAAAGCAGGTTAAATACCTGGGATATGTAATATCCAAAGAAGGCAGAACATTAGATGAAGATAGGAAAATAGCAATTTTACAAGCACCCAAACCGACTACCAAGAAGGAAATGATGTCCTTCCTGGGTACAACTAATTTCTGTCGGAGTTGGATTCCAAACTATGCTTTGGAATCTGCTCCACTGACCAACTTGATATACAAGAAGCCTATGGCAGCACAAGATTTATTACAATGGACACCAGAAGAAGAATCAGCTTTCTGCAAACTAAAACAATTGATAGCATCCTCATTAGTTTTAGGAGTACCAAACTATCATAAATGCTTTTTCCAAACTGTAGATTGTAAGCAAGGTTATATGACATCAGTGTTAACACAGCAACATGGGGACAAACAAAGCCACATAGCTTACTATTCATCACAGCTGGACCCAGTGGCACAATCCCTGCACCACTGTGTACAAGCAGTAGTCGCAGCTGCAATGGCAGTACAGGCTTCAGCCTCAGTAGTGTTCTTCCACCCTCTCACATTGAGAGTGCCCCATGCAGTTGCGATTATTTTACTGCAAGAAAAAGTAGCATATCTTTCTCCTGCTAGACATCTTTCCTGTATGACTATACTGTTGAGCCAACCTCATATGACAATTGAATGATGTACAACTTTGAATCCATCTACCTTGCTCCCAACCCCTGCGGCGGCACACCACACAGCTGCCTGCAGGAAATTGAGCAAAAGACACTGCCTAGAAAAAATCTAATGGACGTTCCTTTGGATGATGCCAAGGTGACATATTACGTGGATGGCTCATGCAGAAGGGATCCTACAGGGCAGAACCTAGTAGAGTATGCAGTAGTTTCTGATACTGAGATTTTAGAAGCAAAGTCTTTACCACACAACTTATCTGCACAAGCAGCAGAATTGATTGCCTTGACACGGGCATGTACCTTGGCAAAGGGTAAATGTGTAAACATTTTTACTGATAGCCAGTATGCTTTTTCTACTGTACATGTTTTTGCACAACAGTGGAAGAATAGAGGAATGATAACATCTACTGGCAAACCAATTAATCACGTGCAGTTTATTTTAGATTTGTTAGAATCTATTCAGTTACCTCACAAAGTAGCTATTTGTAAATGCGTAGCTCACACCAAGCAACAGGATAGGATTTCATAAGGTAATGCGAGAGCTGATACAGCTGCAAAGCAGGCAGCTTCAGCTTCAGAAATATTTCTTTTGAGTGAGGAATTACAACCTTCTGAGATTTTAGATTTAGAAATGTTGAAAACAATGCAGACACTTACTATGAAAATAGAAAAACAGAAATGGATAAAACGAGGAGCAATTCTTGAGAAAGGGCTGTACATCTCCAAAGAAGGAAAACTGATTTTGTCGTCTAATTTGTTTAGATATGCAGCTTTGTTGAGCCATGGGCAGTACCATGTCTCAACAGGTGGGATGTTACAGTTAGTGAATCGAGTGTTCACAACATATGGATTTATAAACTACACTAAAAATTTTTGTGCGGCATGTCATGTTTATAATAAGCATCATGCACAAGGGGCGTTGAAGCCTAAACAAGGGAGTTTCCCTGCACCACCGTACCCGTTACTATCTGTATGTATTTCATAGAACTGAACAAATGCGAAAATAAGAAGTATTGTCTTGTCATTATAGATATGTTTTCCAAATGGGTGGAAGCTTTTCCGACTAAAAATCCAGATGCAGCTACTGTTGCAAAAATTCTTGTTAGGGAAATTATTCCTAGATTTGGCATACCGGAAAAGATCTACAGTGACAATGGTACACACTATGTAAATCAAACTATGCAACAGTTGAGCCGATATTTTGGAATTTCTTTGAAAAACCATTGTGCATATCATCCACAATCTGCAGGACTAGTAGAGAGGCATAATGGGGTTCTGAAAAGTAAACTTAGGAAGTTAATTAGTGAGACACAAAAAAATTGGGTGCACTGCCTGCCTCTGACACTGTTGAGCATGAGAACTGTTCCAAATGCAAAGGGGTTAACTCCTTTTGAAAAATTATTTGGGAAGGCATATTATATACCTCAGTGGAAACATATCATACCTGCAGACCAGGAGGCCGACAGTTCACTTGCAGAATATATGAGACGACTTCTAAGTAACAAACAACTTTTGCAGTTAAATTCTGTTTCAGATAAAGAACAAACCAGACCATAGGAAGCAGCAGTAGTCCCAGGCACATGGGTCTGGGTGAAGACCATAAAGAAAAAGAATTGGACGTCACTGAAGTGGGAAGGGCCATACCAAGTGCTACTGTCAACACCCACTGCAGTCAAGATCGCAGAGCGAGCATCCTGGATTCATCTGACACACTGTAAACTGGTTAAAAACTTTGAACTGGACAAAAAACTTGTTACTGTTACACAACAAGAACAAAATGACCAGATATGGAGCAAATAGGAATGCAGAACAACCTCAGAAGTATTGCATGATCATTCTGTTAACTATACTGATAACAATAATCTTTTTGCTGTGGCCTTTCCTTTTTCCAGCCACATGAGCTGAACTGAATAAACGTGATGCGTTACTCATAGACTGGCATCCAAACTTTAACACTTACCAAGCGATCAAACATGTGTATGCTGAGACTTTTAATGTTTCAAATTGTTGGGTTTGTACAGCTATACCAACAGCATACGGGGGATTATTAATGACTGCTGTCCCCCTAGGGGTCAATGAGACCTGGGAAAATTTGATTTTTGATACTACGACTGTAAAATCACAAGACAAAATAGCATTGTACCTGCCTGTTACACAAAAGGGAATTGTGTGTTTTTACAAAAATGATACTGTTCAGGTGGGTTGGAGCAATTGTAATGTGACTGTTCCTTACAAATGTTATATCAAAGCTAATAATGCAGATTATATTTGTGATACAAACTATGACTCATTTCTTGAATCAATGCACAAAACAGTTAATGAAGTACAACATAATCCTATTCTTTTTAAGCAAAATATTTTATGCAGGGCAAGTATATATTAATACTAAAGTAGAGGATTGTTATTTTGTGTGTGGGAAAAAAGCATACAAATGGTTACCTGAGAATTGGTCCGGCAGTTGTTTTTTGGGTTACCTGGTTCCGGCCATACGACACACTGCAGTTTTGCCTCGAGGAAGAATTTGAAATGTCAGAGAAGTCACCAAGAAACCTGGAAATCCAATCAAGAAACCTGAGAATCCAGTGGGACTAATCGAAGCAGGCTGGAGAAACCATAACTCCATACAAAACAAAGATAAACTGACACACATGGACTTGAGTGACACTATTATATCGTGGGCAGATATAGCGCCTGCATATGGCACAGTAAAATCGATTTGGGAGCTGAGAAAACTGTCCAAACTCGAAGTAATGATCAATGCAACTTTTTTTGCTCTCGAATTAGTAACTGATGAACTGAACACTATGAGAACTGTGGTGCTTCAAAACCGCATGGCTCTCGACTTCACCCTCACCCTAGCGGCGAAAGGTGGTACTTGCGCTTTAATAAAAGAGGAGTGCTGTTCGTATATTCCTGACAACCAGCATGAGATAGATGATCACCTTGAGGTAATTCAGCAAGTGTCAGCCATGACCAAACCAGGCCCAAACCCACTGAAGGATTTTTTCCAGAATTTGTTTGGGGGGTGGGGTACCATCCTAATGAACATCCTGATTGCCATTTGTGTGGGATTACTCCTATTAGGAGTGTGTGTTTGTTGTGGTATTCCCTGCATGAAAAGATTAATTAAAGATTTTATAGACATGTCAGTTTCTGAGACTTTGTATCAAAGTACAGAATTTGAAGAACTGTTAAAAAAATTAAACACTTTCATAAGTTTAAACTGAATGACTCTCTTAACTGCAAATCCTGAATGGAAGAGGTTAGGAGAAGAAGCAAACTGTTTATGCTTTTGAAAATAGAATAAAAAGTATAACAGGGGGGAAATGTCAGAAAAATATGTATTAATGTATGTTTTTAGTGCTTATTAGAAGCAAAAAGGGTTAACACATTTCAATCTATTTTATGTACAGCTTAGTTTTGTATGAAACTACGAGATGCTATCTGAAACTGCAAGATGCTCTCTGACCTAGTATTTGCTAGCACAACAAAATTCATGTTTATGCCTTTTGGAAATTTACTGAGAAGCAGATGATTATCTGCTAGGTCAGGAAAATGATGAATAGAACAATACGGTTTTCTATAATGTTATTGAACTTGAACAATCAGCTCTGTTCGTGTTATGAAAACATGCAACAGCTGCAGGAAAAGATAGCTACAGTTGAACAAAGACTGCTTGAAGAAATTAACTATAATCTGTACTTGCTTTGTGCTCGATTTAGCCATAGTACCTTGAATGGTAACATCACATAGTGAGAAGTTGTATCTAACTCTCCAAGGCCACGTTATTTTTCTTAGGAAGTTTTTTCATAAACTTGATAGTGTCAGCAGAAAATCATGGACAAACAGCTGCTATGAAATAACTTAGTAGGCAATGCCTTGTAAGAAATGTATAAGAATGGCTTCACTTCCTGATACTAGTTAGACAAACTCTGTATTAGCACGCTTTTGTCTCCTTGCTGCAAGAATTAGAGTGCCTTAACCTGAACCTGCCGTGTATTGATCTTTTTGAAGTTATTTTTTCCTTTGACAGTGAGATTCCCCTTATTCTGCAATACTTTAACCTATGTCAGCTCCTCTAAATAACTCTTGTTACTTCTTAACCATATCTCTTTTTCTTTTATTTCTACCCTGTTTTAAAACTCCACTTTCACTAACTATAAATTCTGAAGAAATGCATAATTTCCCAAATAACTCTTGAATGATTTCCACTACTCATCCCTTAAATTCTTCAACAGGTAAGTGGGAAGTGTCAGTGTCTCATTTACATGTCATTACCCTGCATTTTTATCTTAGTTGTTACTGGCACATAATTTAAAATAGTTACTGGATGTTTGTTACAGGTTTCAATTGAATGCACGTGCTCCTGTGAAATATAATTTCTGTCTAGTCTAGTCCAGTTATTGTACCTTGGGGAATAATATGTAAATTCTCTCAGAGTTCCTGCTACTGAATTCACATCTACCACAGCAAATATTTTCATAAATTTCTTCATAAATGTACAATTTTTGTTTTATACATCTTCACTACTGCAAAGCAAATTCCAGTCCCCCCATAAGTAATAGTCTCTGCTGAAAGATGATTATTTCTGCCAAAATGTACTTCAGCTCCATAATAACAGTTTTAGGTGGAATATAAACACATGTCGGTGTAATCCTCCTTCCTAGCCAGTAGAACCTTACTACCACAAGTATACCATTACTATCTTTTCCCCGTGCTTTATCACTATTGAGGTTCTTCTTGCAATTAGTATAAGTACTTCCCTTTTTCTTTGTCCCTGATACTATGCTGAATATCCCTCCTGAAATTCTTTCTTTATAAAATTCACACACTCACTTCTTTCCAAATGTGTCCTCTGTAGCATTGTTATTTGTACTCTGCATTTCTTAGTATAATTCAATACTTTTTCCTTTTTGTCTGTACCTTTGATGCCATTAACATTCCAAAATAATATGGATAGTGTAGCCATTATGACAAGAAGTTATTGTTCCCAGCTATTATACATAACAGCTTTTACAAATGTCTATTTCCAACTTTTGTGTTACATGTTCCCACTAAAGTTTTTTTTTTCTGATGATACTCACAAGGTATATCTGAGAGCCAGGTGATAGTGCACTAAGTTTCAGCCAACCAGAGGACACAGGAAAATTATCATCAGTTATGGAACCCTAGGGTGATATTAAAGTTCCTACCATGCATTACAGAACACGAGCTGAGACTTAGAAGCTTTATTGTGGAGAAAATGAAGAAAATATAGAAAGAGAGTTATTGTTAGAGTCAGATGCATAATCATTTAGCAGGGTACTCCAAAGAATCATAGCCATGTCATTAAGCTATCTACCTTCACTGTCAAGGTGATGGCTCGCTAATTGACAGAAAAGATGCTACTTACTTGTACCACTATCATCCTTACATAACAGACTCTTCAAATTAAAGATACTCCATTGACTCCAAAAGACTTGTGTTTCTAACTAGTATATTTCCTAACAAGAAGTTGATATTAGCTTTAGTCAGGTGTATAAAAATATACATTGTGAAAATAACATGGCACTTGTGATGAAGTCTGGTTCATTTGTAAGATTGTTCAGTCACATATAGATTATTAGACGCTAATGAATTGTGGTCTGCATGCTGCAAAATAATTAACTAACTAACTAACTAAATAAATAAATAAATAAATAATAAAAATAATATGAAAACAGTACTTACTCATAGAACTCCTGAGGTGATACTTGGATCTTCAGTAGCTGAGGAGCTGTGGTCTGCATGCAAACAGTGACAATAACATGAAATCAGTACCTTACAAAATTCTGGAAACTGTTTATCTTAGCTGTAGTAGCAGAGCAATTATCAGAAAAAGGATATTTATGGAGGCTGGTTTATGGAGGCTGATTTCTAGGGAAATTTTTTTATTTCTTGTTTTTTTTCTAAGTGCCACTATGGCAGAAACATTTTAATTAATACGTACTTGGCCAAGGATAAGATCTGGTGTTTTGGTCAGACTATTAGCAGCATTAAGTATCCATACTTTGAGCATTAAAGAAGGATTGTCTTGTGGTGTACTTGTAAAGGAGAGTATCAGGATTATAAACATATGCTAACAGAGAATTCACAGATTCAGGATTAGAAGCAGTAGATGTGATAGCTGATAGAGAAACTGTTTCATAAACTTTCAGAATCTGTACATGTTTTCTATTTGCTGGTTGATAGCTGAGGTAAAAGGGTTGTTGTAGGGTGCCCATTCTGTTCTTCAAAGACACTCAGCAGGTTATTTTGTGGAAAAGATAGGGCAGTGTCATGGTGTTTAAAAAAATGGGAATAGCTTTCCATGAAATTTTACCTCATTAGCACCTATGAACTAAGGAATGTTACACCTCTAGCAGCTTGCACGCATCCTTATATTCCAGATCAATTTCTGAAAAAAAACATATCAAGATATAAAACAAAAGCCAAATGGATGTAAATATTCTGTGAAAGTAAATGCTATTAAGATATGCCAATAGGTATATTATCAGTAGAATGCATTATCTGCAGAGGTAATGCAGCATTCATAGACTTTTCAGAAATGCAGTAAAGCATTATAATAAAAAGAAGCCCAGAATTATACTTTCTCGAAATTTTCAATAACAGCTTTTCATATATGGAAAACTCTATAGCCTATTCATATGATGTCTGATATGTCTTGTTCACTCAGATGTGTGCTTTCATGTGACAGACTGAAATTCCTTTCTGAGTTTCTGTCTAAGATACTTTCATAAATATGAAAGTTATATCATATGGCAGTTAGCACAGAAGACTCTGTCTAAGCTGCTTCCTGTACCTCGAATATAGGGTTTGGTACTTTCTACCTTCATTTGCGTTTTCTGTGATTCTGAGCAAATCCTTTAGCTGTCAATGGACCTGGATTAACCCTGAAGAGATGCTTACCTGGTCAATAAATAAGTATGATAAATAATGGGTCTATATCACATAGTCAAAGTTTAATAACTTCCAACACGGAATGTTCGAACCATCCTGTTCATAGTTAAAAAACTTTGACTACGAATAAAAAAAAAAAACAAAATAAACTGTTGTACCCCTGCACCTCCCACACCCCCCGCTACTTAACTATACCAAATCCGAGATCACACCACATTGAACAAAATGGAAACCTCCCCTTATGGAGATTACCACTGAAACACTCGAACTTCTGCAAATTCAAACTTATGGTCTCAACCATATGAGGTTCGAACTTGCAGAAGTTCGACTATCTGATAGGAACCCATAAATAATATGTATGTATAATCAACAATATAAATACCACTGACTATCTCTCAAGATAATACAACTTAAAGTGCAAATATCTATGACAGTTTTCTACAATATGATCATTGGTTCCACCTGGTACCATGCAATAGCTTGCATGTTACTTGATTTTGGAAATGTTAATGTCGATATGGAAATATTGCACAGCTTGATAATTTCTACTTAACAACTAGCAATAAGTCTAATATAGTGCATTGTAGATGGACAGAGACGATCTGATCTTCCTGCTTCCCACCATTCATTTCACACATTGCCTTTCAATATTATGTAGTTTGTTCTGTTCTGAAAATATGAATTTATATATAAAAATAACATGAATGTATGTATGAAAGTATTAACAGCATTGGTCTAAAGAACAGACCGATAAAGACAATGAATAAGAAATCAGGATCCTGAGATCAATCTTGCGATTGTTTCTACCGATCTTTCAAGCTATAAGCCTTCTCTGCACAGCTGTAGCCTAATGAGTGCCAGATGTTTTGCACGGAAATTTATTAATAAGCAAAAGTGTTTTTTTCTCGTTGCTGTTTCAGACAGATCAAATAAAAAAAAAAACAAAAAGGGTTTGAAAGAACATTAAAAGGAACTAAAACCAAGACCAGAAAAAGTGTTCCAAGGCTCTACTCCACCATAAGCTCCGCACCAGAAAGGTTTTTTCAACATTTTGGTGTGGAGCTTATGGTGGAGTGGAGCCTTGGAACACTTTTTTTGGTCTTGATTTCAGACAGATCACCAGAGCACAACTGTGGGTGTACAACTCTATACTCTCTCACAAGTCTGAGTTGTAGTTTTCTAGCTGTTTTCCATTTGTTCAGCTCATCACTGGCCCTCCAGGGGATAAGAATCCCCACAGAGCTCCCTACAACTCAAGGTATAACCCAAATTTTTTTATTCTTAATATTAATAACTAGTAACTAACATTGATTGATATCTCTACTGCATGACATTCTAGATTAACAGTGTCACTCCTGTTTTCTTTTTATCTGAACATTGCCCTTTAATATGTTGCATAATATTAAGTGTTGAATCACTAATTTAAGGATGGCAGCCTAAAAAATGTCAGGATGCCATTAAAAACTATGGGTGTTAAATGTAAGTATACCAAAAGGTGCTATAATAGTGAATGAGTTAAGCATAGTAGTCTAACCATTCCATTACGCAAACAAAGTTGGTGATCTGAAGTACAGGCCTTTTTCAAGGTGGCAGAAAAGTCTTAACAGACACAACCTTGGAAACCATGTAGTACAAGTGATTTCCCCTAACCTAGTGGTGTCTAAGATCCTTTGTTTGTTTGTTTGTTTATGAAGTTTAATACATGAGTACTGTTACACAGTTGTGAGCCTCACTACTAGGAGGGCTTTCACAATGAAGACATCTGATGAATGGCATTAGTTTTGTTCTGGGATAAAGTTGAGTGACTCGAGTTCATTGATTTGATTGCCTTTCTTCTTCCAAGTGCCTTTTTTGGATTTGTGCTTATAAAAACTATGATATCACAAAACTTCTGAAAAGATGTAAAATTAGAAATACTCCATGTTCCATGAGTGGTTGTGATCTTGTAATTATACATAACTATAATGTGTGGGGCTCATATCCTGCAAATTCAATGCTTTTCTCATGTATTTTAAAGTGTAGAACAGAATACATTAGATAGTTCTTAGTTGGCTCATTCAATCTTTTATGGATTAGATGTTTTACTGAGATATTTATTAATTAAACAGGCTGTGATCAAGTAATGTTTCTATCAGTTCAAGAATAACCTATAAAATAATGATCAGGAATTTGTACCATACTGCTCTGTAGTGGTCAGTGTTATAATTTTGTTTTTTATTGCTCAGTTAACATTGATTTCAGTTATGTTACTTTGTTAGCTTTATTTTATATGTCTAGTTTTTCTGTTAAGAGAAATAAATCTGATTACCACTGTTGTAACAAGGTGAAAGAAAAAAAAAAGATTCCTAGTGCACCATCCTGCTAAGAAATTAATTGATTTCCAGGAATACTGAGTTATGCAAGATTTACAGAGATTGTTGATAATATCTGACATGTTGTTACAGAGGCAAAAAACACCTTAGGAGTACCTCAATAACCTACAACTATTTAGAGACATGGACACTGGAAGAACTGACAGAGGATGTGGCAATAAGTATCCGATATCTGCTTTCCCATCCTAGTGGAAGGAAGACAATCAGTTCCACTGCTGTAGTAATACCTGGCAAAATCAGAGTGTCATGTCAAGGGGAACACAGGAGGACCGTGATACACACTCACATCAAGCAACATGATGATACACTGTAGCCAGAAGTAAGTGTATGTGACATACTGTAGCATGTGCATGTGATACATAGGACTGCAGGCCTGAACTGAGAGCAACTTGTATTAGGCTGTCATGAAGTGCATAGGGGCAGTGTAACATAGCATAAAATAGTGCTATGACTGCATGGATGTTGACTTCATCTAATCGAAGACTAAAGGCCGGATGATCTGCAAACCCAGGGAATTAAAAATAATAATAATAACAATGATAACAAACCACTAACTGCTACAATGGAAAGAGTTTTGATAAAGTAAAAGACAGGTACTAAAATAAAACATGACAAGAAATATCTAAAGCAAATAAAAAACTTAATGCTATGCTGCAAAAGATTAGAGTACTGAGACAAATATAGGCTATTAATTAGCAGGTTCACGTAAAGCAGAAAAGTAGCTTAGTTGTATGTTATTTGCACTTTTTAATTCCTCCATATCTTTTGGGTTTCTAATTCCATGATGGGAATGGACACCATTCCTAAGTCGAAGTATGATTAAAGTTCATGAAATTAGTATTGTTTCAATCTTTGATGTCAGTCAGAAGTGCTCTTTGCAGCACCCACCACAATGTCCAGTAATGACTCCTTCTGCAGTTCATATGGAGGGACATGTATTGGTAACAACATATCTAAATTTGATTGTAGATTATTTTTTATAAGACCAGTTTCCCCTACTACTATTGGAACTGTCTGAGTATCTTTCTTCCACATTGCTCTCGTTTCTGCCTGCAAATCCTGATATTTTATGACTTTGTGTCTGTCTGTACGCAAGACACTGTAGTTGCTGGGTGTGGTGATTTCAATGATCAATGCTACTTTTGTTTTCTTTTCATAGACAATTATATCTGGTTTTCTAGCATCTATCTTTTAAACTGTTGGTAATGGATGATCCCATGTGCTGTGGACTTCATCATTTTCTGTGATGCTTTGTGGCCATGTTTCCAGTGTTTTTCACCCACTTCAGTACCATAAGGTTTGCAGAATCCCCAGTGGAACAGTGTTGCCACATTATTGTGCCTTTCAATATACTATCCTTCTGCCATTGTGCCGCCATTATTAATCTTTCATTTCTTGGTTTGAATTTGCCTCTCCTTAACCATTCCTACATTTGTTCCTGATCACCATGAGGTTTCTCCAGAAGTTTTCTATACTTGCAACATTATTTATGCATTTTCCACATTTCTTGCCTTGTTATCTGGTCCTTCACCTTATATTCTTTCTTTTGTTTTTTGGCACATTCAGTTGCTGCCTGATTTTTATTTACTTGTGACTTGATTTCCATTCCTGCCTGACACAGATATACTTCTACTAGCTTAAGCAGGGAAGCCATCTAAGATTTATTCTCCTAATGTTTCAAAACTTTCACTACATTTGGGTCTTGTGAGGTCAGCAGATATGTGTGGAGTCCCATGATTATAGATCTATACATGTAATCAGTTTCAAGGAGGCCAATCCTTCCTTTAGAATGGGGAATAAATAATCTTGGTATGCACTGACTTTTATAAATCATTTGGTGAGCATGAAGCATCCTTGTTGTTTTCCTATCTAATCTAGCCAATACATTTTGGGGCCAGTCAATCAGTCCAAAACTGTAAGTTAGGAAAGGAAGACCAAATTGGTTTATAGCTTGGATTTTGTTCCTAGATGTCAACGCTGTTTTTAGGATAAATTTAAGTCTTCTGAATTATTCCTTACTAAGCTTTCTTCACATTTGTTCATGTTTTATTGTTGTTTCTTCATCAATTCCCAAATATTTATACACTCTCTCTTGCTTAAGTTCTTTTATATCACATTCTTGTCCCAAATTGATGTTTTCTTGGTGCTGCAGTTTTTCTGCTTTAAACGTTACTTTTGCACATTCATCAAGACCAAATGACATTCTTATATCATCTGAAAACGTTTTGAAAACTTGCAGTTGTGCTTTCAGTTCTTCATCTGATGAGCTATACAGTTTTAAATCATGGATAAAGAGAAAATGAGAGTTGTTTACACTTTGTTGTTTTCTAGGAGCCAAATTATAGCCATGGTCTAAGCTGTTAAGTAGAGCTTTATGGGTTAAAGGCAAGGCAGAATACCAGTGGTGGCAGAGAGTCACCCTGTAATAACCCCCTTTGAATTTTTATCCCTGGAATAATATTTTTTTTCTTTATCATGGCTTAATTGCAAAGTGGTCTGCCACTGTTTCATGTTCACTGTAATGTAGTTGATCAGTGTAGGGTATAGCTTATGCATTTTTAAGCACTCTTTTATCCATGAATGTAGAATACTATTAAATGCTTTTTTGTAGGCAATCCATGCCATATTTAGATTCTTCCCCTTTTTACAGTTCTCCACTATGACTTTATTTAACAACAAATGATTCTTTGTCCCATATGACTTTCTTATACTGCCTTTTTGTTCCATTGCCATAACTGAATCTCTGTCAGCATCAAGTCCAGTCTATAGTTTATATGTCACTGGAAGGCAAGTTATTGGTCTATAATTTATAGGGTAGCTTGCAGGTTCACTTTTAAGAAAGAGCATTGTTTTCCCTGTTGTTAGCCAGGTTGGTGTCTTGTTGGGGTGCGCATATAAATAGTTTTTACTCATGGCTAAATCTTCCTGCAAAGATGTTCATACTTTTAACCAGAAGTTAGGTACTGCATCTGGGACTGGGGTTTTCCAATTAGAGGCTTTTTTTAACTTTGTTTCAATCTCTGTGGCTTTTACTTCATCCCATTTCATATGCTGTACCTTTAAACTTCTTATTCTTTCTTTTACTTCTTCTATCCATTCAGCATCTTTGTTATGTTCCACAGGATCTTCACATATATTTCTCTAAAATGTATCTATTTCTTCTTTTTTTGGTGGTCTTTCAGATCCTTTTACCTTGTTTCCCACTTCTCTACAAAACATTTTTGGTTCATCAATAAATGGCTTTATTTTGTATGTTTCCTTTATATTTATCTGTGTATCTTCTACATTTTTCCACTTTGCACTGTATGCAATGGATAATGTATGCTCATTCCATGTTTTCTCTTGTTTCTTTTGTACCAGGATAACCTGCTCCCAGATGTGTATTACTTTATGCAATCATTTCAATAATTTTCATATTTTAACATAGACCACTGACAAAAAAGAAATGCAGGGATTTAAGGAAAGTTACTGAACTCCAAATCACTAAATTCAGTGGGTCAGAATGAACAGAGTGAACTGCAATTTATTCAGATGGGTACCTGAACTGAACCTGAAAAGTGGTTCATTGAAATTAATGTTCTACTCTGATTAGTAAATTGAAATAAATGAATAAATGATTTGCTTTTTTCGGGTTGCAAGGCTGTCTGTACCTCATAACCTCATTAGTTAAGTCCCCCTAATCTATGGTTGTATAACATTGGATAAGTTGGCAAACTATTGCTTCCTTACATTAATGGCTTATGGTTATGTATAAGTGCAGCATTCAATTAAATGTCAGTTTGGGCAGTTAAACTATGTTGCTTTAATTCACAGGTCAGTGACCTACAATGTTCCCTTCTGTGGCTATCATTGACACTGCCAGCCTTACCCAGAGAAGCAGCTATGCTTCAGGATAGTTGGGATCCAGGGGAGTATCTCCTGGGCTCATTCAATGTATTTTTATGAGATAACAGGTCTCATAAACCCAAACAGGTCAGTACTTTGGAAAATGGAATTTATGTAGACCCGTTGAAGAAAATTTTAATAGGTGATAATACCAAGAACCTAAATCAGTGAAAACCATTTTTAGAGAATGACAAAGAATAGTAGTCTGCAGGGTGTGAGCTTCAGTACACCCTCTGTGAGGTACGACACTTCCACACCCCCAATCTTATATATACAAACACCAGGGAAAACTAAAAACTCCACCAAAAGTGGCATTCAGCAAATTACCTTCTTTTATTGGGACTCAGTGAAGCTGTCTTTGTATGCCTATCTAGCTCCCTGAAAATGAATACATTTGCCTCAGGACAAAGAATAAGCACCAACCAGTCTACAGTGCTAAAGCTGTTAAGCAAGATAATCTAGAAAACAATCTCAGCTGCCTCAGCATCATTTTGCCTAAAAGCTGCTGTATACACTATCCTGACAACATTAGAGGAATTAGGCCATATGTTACTGTGGTACACCACAAGTAAGTGACTTAACTGTATAAGCCAATACCTCCTAAATGTCAATAATAGGTGGCATGGTACCTACTAACTTCATAAAAGCTTTTTGGAATAAACTACCTGACCAAATACTACCTGTGGCATTTTCTTCAACTTTGAATACAGTGACTAAAACTTACTTCCTTAACAGTAATACCTGCTCACAATGCCATATTCTAATTATGCTGCAGCCCACACTCCTTCATCAACATAGCTAATCAGTGATATGGCACATAAAAGCTGATTCAGCATCTGTATATGTCCTACTTCTCTCTCTTACCCTTGGTTGGAACCCCACCCCCCCACCCCCAGCCAGCTTGTAATCCTAGTCTTCCTTCAATCACTGTTCATGCTGCACTAAGTGTAGCCTACACACATACACATCTGAACTGTTCAGAAGGTTGCAGAATGTCCAGATTTTTGCTTCACATTTTAGGTCTGTTCCTCATATAATTTTTTGGTGAATCACTGAAGACTGGAGTTAATAAATAATGATAGACATTTGAGTTTCAAACATGATACACTTCAGAAAATGCATGCAAATACAAAACCTGTTATTCTACCAACATTCTAAATTTTAAAAGCACTATATAAAATGTGTTCCTGGTTTTGGGCTTTTGTACCTCCACCATTATTTTGGACTTTTGTGCAGAATTCTTGTGCTAAGAGATTACTAATAATTAATTGTTTTGCTGAATCGTGGACCACACTCTCAGACTTCATCTATTTCTGCTTTTCTATTTATTAAGTATACATCTGTATCTTGCTCATGACTATTATGTTTGAGTCTTTCTCTAGAGCTTTAACAGTGATTAACAAAGAATAGCGGCCAAAATATTTTCACAGCTTTCAAGGCTATAATACACTTTACTAACACAAAGCTTAGGCCAAGGGAAGTCTTTAATAGCTTTTAAAGCAGTTTGCTAATCGGACTGACACTTAATATCTAACATTTTTTGTCAGTTCTGTTTTACAGCTCTCAAAGTGCAAACCACTTCATGTTCCTACAATTTTTTTCCTTTAACAAGTAGTACATTGAAGTAATTAAAGAACCATGTTCTACAACAAATTATAATTCTCTCTCTGTAATAATAACTCAGTTATGTGCTCTCAACATGGGTATAAAAACGTATCTGTTAGGCTTTACTTCTCTCTGCTCTCAAAGTGAATTTCTAGGACATATAATAGACATAATCTGACATGTATATCATATGTTATTTTCTATTTAAAGCTTTAGGCTTTTTCATCATCTTTACATGTTTTCATTTTTATATATACACATGCTGTTTCCATCTGTTTCCGTGTTTTATTTTATTTCATTGATATGTGTTTACAAGTATGCCTTTCAGTGTCATAACAGGCACCATGAATAAAAGTGTGTATAATATTTACAATATGCCTTAATTTATTTTCCTCAAAAACGGCAATGTTTTTAAATTTTTGTGCATGTTTACTGAACACGTCATTCATTGTTGTAGACTTTCACTCCTCAGGTCCCTTTTGAAAATAGACATTTCCCAGGAGCTTTAATCTAGTTGGCAAAAAATACATACATACATGCAGAAGTAAATACTTGAATGTAGGAAGGTGCCTCAATGATTGTCCATCTTATGGAATTGCCTAGGTTTGCTCAGAAACAGCAGGGCAAACTTATTCAGAAGGCTTTACTTGTCCTGCAATATTTTATGCAGTGTCTCATTACTGATATGGTGAAAACTAACTAGAATGGGATGGACTGGGTCATGTTCTGCATCAGTGCTAAGCAAGGGAAGACCCATACTGCTAATAAACCTAAATAGTTCAATACTATGAATCAGGATATGATTCCACCTCCATTACTATCCTACATGGCTAGTGAACAAAAATTGTACCGGTTTAGTAAAGCAGAACAGGGCAAAGAGATATCAGAAGGGTAATCTCTCATGCTTCAGCACCTTCATATCACATTGAAAATAAATTTAGTACTTGTAATAATGATATCCCTCAAACAGTTTGCCATCATTTGTGACTATTTTTGTATATTCTGTTTTTTTTTTAATTTTTGTCGAAACAGGCAGTGGTTGAAAATGTCCTTTTCTAATGATCAACATATAGATATGTTTATCCAGCAAATAAATATACACATGCATATCTCTCTCTCTCTCTCTCTCTCCCTCTACATACATATCTATATCTATATCTTTATCTATATCTATATCTACAAACACACACACACACACACACACACACACACACACACACACACACACACACACACACACACACACACACACACACACACACACACACACACACACACACACACACACACACACACACACACACACACACAGACACACACACACATTATTATCTTGCAGTATTACATTTTCACAAACAACAAACCAGCCCTACTTCTGTTACTACAAATTAACTTTAAGTAATTTATGATTAGAGTTAAGTAAAGAAAATAAATAGAACATACATTGCCTTATTTTTTCAGAACATTTCCTGCTCTTAGTAATATCCATCACATCATCTCCCTTTTCCTGCCATGTTGTTTACTCAGACTTGCTTTCATACCAGTGGCTGGAAAATATGGTCTTTGACTAGCTCTAGGTATCTTGCTGAGATGTCTGACTTGAGCGCTATTGTCTTTTCTATACCAGGTGCAACAATTAACTATTCATAGAATTTCCTCAAAGTCCACTTATCTTTTACAACCAGTATGTTCCAAAGGAAAACCACACAGAACTTAGTGCAATGAAAATTTTCATCAAAAAATCCATAAAATAGAATCAGATTTCAAATTATAGTCAGGGACACTATCAGAAAGAAGCAAAATCTTCATATAAGAAAAGTCATCCCATGATTATCTTTTAAAAAATTGATATATCAAACAAAAATAATAATTTAATGAGTGTCATATTTCCATTGCTCTATAAATGTTGTCTGTAGCTAAACTCTACGAGAAAAAAAAAAGAATAAAGCGTAAGAGAACAGTCGAAAAGTTAGACTCTAAATCGTGTTGGGTCAGCATTTGAGATTATTCATTTAAATGCAGCTGGAAGAAACTTTACATCTTAATTATTAAAATATTTCCATGTTTTTAAAGTTAAGAAAAATAAGTATCACTTCTGTCACTGTTCAATGAACACAAATGTTACCTACAACAAAATGAGTTTTCAGTATTCTGCGTTCACCATCAACACATAGGCTGAGATTTATAGAGCTGTATTCATTAACACCCAAAGATTAAAACTTCACACAGCAGACATGAATAAAAATAGATACGATAGGTCATTGTGCTACACTGATGCAGCTGAGGTGAAGATGAAGCATAGTAAATGAAGCAGAGCAGCTTAACAGAGTATATGCAAAGAAATGCAAAGCTGCAATTGCACACCACATTGGACAGGATTTGGGAAAATGTGAATAGGAAAGATAACAGGCAGCATGTGCCATTGTTTATTCTGACAAAAAGCAAATGTACTCAGCAAAGGGAAAAAGCTATTTGTCATGGTGAGGAGAAGTGAATGGTTGCCCAGCACACTGGGCACCTTACTGGTTGGTTTAAAGGGGAGGAAGGAGGGGAGTACCAGAAAGCAATGAAGTGTGTACCAAGCAGAGGAACACATGATAGGAATACTAAAAAGTAATGCAGGCTGGGGGGATGGGGAGTTTGTTTTTTCTGATTTGGTGAGTAAATGGACCCATTTTATATACAGATAGAGAGCAGGGACAGGGGAGTTTTAAAAGTAGCAATGCTGGAAGAATGGAGAGGGGGATCAGCAGTGGGGGCAGATAAACATACATGGAAGGCCATGCACAAACAGAGGTAGATGTGGACATACATGGGGGTATGGGATGCACATACATGAACAAGCAAATGGTAGACATATGCTTAAAGACAGAATAAACTACAGTCATATTGGCAATACTGAGACCAATAGATTGTCTTGTGAGGTCCAGGTGGCTGGTGGTATTCACCACATCCACTGGTGGCTTGGCGCCATTAGCCAGCTAGTCCAGCCAGTTTGCTAATCACTGTGGGAGGGTGTTGCATGGCTCCTCCTCTGGTACTGTCAAGCCTGGCAATAGGGCAAACTACAAGCCTGGGGTGGATCATGACTTTCAACAGATGAGGCATTCCCACCACACTCAAAAGCATCAGCCACAGTCTCTGCCAGGGAGGGAGTAGGTTATGGCTGACACTCCAGTAACTCTAGCAGACCACAGACTTCCAGTTCTGAGAAAAAAACTGGAAGTCTGGCATTACTGATGAAGACATGGAGATTATTATTTTACAGGCATAATCCAGGAAAGAATATAGATGCCCCTTACCACTCTAAGCTTAAAGTCTCCATTGCTTTCTGTGACAGGTAATCACATTCTCTGCAGCTTCTGACTGAATTGAAAGGCACAAGGAATAGGCAAGAAAGCATTTATCACATACCAGTGTGGTGGAATGCAAATGAAAGAGCATCAGTGCAGTTACACACACATGCAAAAGCAAACAGAAACCCTAAATAGCTCCCACATCTCAACACATGATTATAGCAGCTTGTGCATGCATTAAAAGGAAACAGGCAAACAGGTTCCCACATTGGATAACAGCGGTGTATACTGCCACAGGTATTTGAAAAGGAGCAGAGGGAGGGACAATAACTCTATAGGTTGCAGTGAAGCAGATGCAGCTACAGTAGTACATCTATGTACAAAGAAGCAGAAACATGAAATGGTGCCCACTATGTTACAGGGTCAATGCACTTTGCATGGTCCAGCAAAGCAATGCAATGCCAAAATACAGCTGCTATGATCACCATGCATAGTGGACAGTCAATAACTCACAACAGCTAATGCAAAATATCCTGAGAGATGTCAGATTAAATAAAAACAGCAAATCAGGAACATACTTGTTAAAGACAGCAAAAAGCAAATCAGGAACACCTTCTACAGACAGCAACATATTTTTAATTTCAGTATTATACACAAAGTATACCTGGAAAATATTTAATATGCTATTAAGGCCATCCTTGCCTAACTCCTGCTTTTCATGCATGAATGATGGTAAGTCAGGTGACCATACCAGTGTCCACATATCTCACTAATACATGAAAAGCTGGTCTCCCTGGATAGCAGTACTGCAGGGTGGTATCAGGCATCATCTTTTTTAAAAGTACCTGTGAAGAGTCCCAAGTGCAATTCTTTGTACAGGGTGTGGAACACATATTTATTTATTTGTAGTTATTTATATTTTGTTAATCTGGGTAGCCTTGCTGTGCTAAGGCCCAGTTTCAGAGGACACTGCAGAGTGTGAAAAGAAAAAAGTAAGAAATAAATATTTAAGGCAAATAAAAACAGAAACAACATGGGAGCATTTGGAGCATAGGCAGCATCAAAGTGGTAATTCAGGCACATTCATGTGCAAAATAAAGCACTGAGTGAAAATATTTACATTGGAGGCTCAACATCAAGTAATATGACACAGCATGTCGTCACGATAGTAGTAGAAGAGGGAAGGAAAATGAATCTTAAATGAAAACAGCAGTGAGGCACTGCCGAAAGGGAGAAATGCAATTGCTAGTCTTAATGAAATGCTGAGACAATCTGAGTGAAAGAAAAGTTATAAGTAGTTATAGTAGTTAAGATGAGAGTAAAAGACATTATAATGTCAACAGGAGGGAGAACATGGTGCAGTATCATGCATTTTATCATGTTATACAGCAGTTTGGTCAGATAACTGGCATTGTAGAAAGTGCATTATAAGAGTTCTTAAAAGTTGTGTATTTTGAGATTTGTCTAATATCAAATAGCAAGCATTCCAATTATTGTTTAGGTTAGAGGATATGCCTATCACCTATATCAGAGATAATTTTGAGCATTTCTTATATAACTTTGCTCGTGTTTGCATAGCAGGCTAGTGGTCTCTTTGGGGCACCAGCATCAGCAGCCATCTCCTTGAATGTGTAGAAGACAGAATGGCAGGATGAGATTCATACTCTGCTAGTGATATGCAGCTGAATGTACCTAATCCTAATGTTGTTGGTGTGTTTCTGCAAAACACAAAAATTCATAGACATAGACAGAATTCATTAGCATAAATAAGGTGCAAGCTAGTAGTCATTAGTGTCATTTGTGGCTGGTCTAAGGATGAGCACTGAGTCGCAGACTGGATACTGATAAGGCATCAATGGTTGTAAGACTCCTTTGTCTTGTATTTCCTATCATTCCCATGGCCCTTATGCACCATTATTTTATATGCCAAAATACACATTAATGAAAAACAAGTGGCAGATTTATTTCAGCAGCTCAAATCATTTTCTGCTTGCACAAAAACAGCAATTACATAGAAAAAACTCACAAGAGGCCCTGTAAGGTCTACATTAGTATAGTACATGGGCTCATGTCTTTTGAGTGCCTGTAGCAAGATGTCGTTCTTCACAGGGTAGAACTTGCTCCAGTCTCAGTGCTCATCTGTGCAACTGCTAATTGAGGTCACCTACTGCTGATTTACTGCTGCTGCCAATTTGTCTGCTTGTAGTTCCATATTTTTTACCTGATTTTTGCTTTTATATCTATGTGCAACTCTCTACCATTTTGTGCCTGCTGAGTACGAACCATGACATGCTTTCCCCATCCCAATCTAAATTTTCTTCTCATAGCAATATGTGTTTTCTGCCAATTGTTAATTTGCCAAAGTTCTCTTTTGTTGCACTGGAACTTGGTGTGAACTTTACTAATATCTGTTAATACCCTTCATAGAGATACACTGTACTTCTACATAAAGGCTGTGCAGCTAAGCCATGCTGTGTTGCAGGGTATGCAGTCATTAAATATGAAAGCCAAGACAGGGGGCACTTCAATGCAGCCAGATGCTCTTTTGTGTTCAGAAACAAGAAGTGCTGCAAGTGTGCAAATAAATCCTGTGCAGTGAAATGCACACGGAAGTAGGAGACACAGTGGACAACACAAACAATCATGTTGTAAGCACACAAAGTGATCACTGAAAATAGTGAATGCTGTAGCTGTACATGCTGTTATGTACATCAGCAGGATAGTACAAAATCACACTGCACGTCCTCCTGCATATATCTGCAGGATGGCACAAAATGTTACCAACAGCTATGTAGCACTGCAGGGCTATGGTATCTACATGTCTAGGCAACTGCCATGCTCATAAATTGGGAGAAAATGGCTGGGTGGAACTGTAGGATATGGGAAGACTAGCAAGTAGAGGGACAAAGGAAAATATGTAGCAGTGTGCTGGATTGGGGAATGCAGGTGAGTTTTGTCTGGGTAGGTCTCCTTTTTATAACACAAAGGAAGGAAGACAAGGAAGGGTGTAAAATAAAGAAGGGTGGGAAAGGTGGGCTGGCAAGTGTGCAGAAGTAGACAAGCACATAAAGAACAGTACAGAAAAACAAAATCAGATGTGCGCACTTGAATAAGAAGATGGAGAATGAACAGAGACAAAAGTACAGTTCTGTACACTTACCAGAAATGTAGATGCTCAAGTGTATTCACTGTTGCAGTCATCACTTGAGTTATCCTGCCAGGGGTAACACTCAGTCGTCCGGAATACCAAAGGCTTAGTATTTCTACGTCAGTTGCTGTTGCTTCAGTACTGATGCCAGATCATCAGTGGTGTAAAAATAGGCAGCCAATACCATTACATCAGTTTTTCTTGCCCAAAATGTCAGGACCCCCCAAATAGGGAGCTAAGTTATGGTGGAAAAACACCACCAGTAAAAAGTAAATACCAATAGCCCTGTAAGGAGTGAGGAAGAGAGAGAGAGAGAGAGACAGACAGACAGACAGACAGACAAAGGGGCTGGAGGGTGGGAAACCAGCACTGCAACAGTGAATACACTCAAACATCTACATTTATGGTAAGTGTACACAAATGTACTTTGTGTTTCACTGTTGCAGTCATCACACTTGGATTGATTCTCAAAGCTGAAGAATAGGTGGAGGCAGTCAAGAAAAATTGGGGCTGGCTAGTATGCCCTGCAGGACTGCAGTTGCAAAACCCACCCTGAATTTGGAAAAGATAGACAAGTGGTAATGCTTGTTGAAGGTATGAACAGAACTCCAAGTTGCAGCTTCCAGAATGTCCCTGGTAGGGACTCCTCTGAGAAAGGCTGTAGAGGTTGAAGTTGCCCTAGTGGAATGTGTTCTGACCTCCTGAGGGGGTGGTTTTCCACGGTGCTTGTAACAGAAATGGATACAGTGTGCTATCCATTTTGAGATGGTTTGTTTTTATATGGCCTTGCCCTCTGACCCTGATGCAAAGCTGACAAGTAACTGGTCAGATTTCCTAAAGGGTTTAGTCCTATCAAGGTAGAGTCTGAGCTGTCTGTGCACATCTAAAGAGTGCAGGATCCTTTCCCCCTTATTTTGAGGCTTAGGGAAAAAGGTGGGCAAATGGATAGATTGGTTGAGAGCCACACTGGACACCACTTTAGGCATGAAAGTATGGTGAACCTGTCAGCATGAAAAATGATGAAGGGTTAAACAGTCATAAGTGCTTGTAGCTCAGACACTCTTCTAGCTGAAGTGATGGCCAGAAGCAAAGCTGTTTTCCAATGGAGGAGTTTTAAGTCTGCTGACACTGCAGGCTCAAAGGGGGGTAGAGTGAGCTTTCCTAACACTAAGTTAAGGTCCCAAGCAGGGATAGGGGCTCTTCTTGATGGCCTTAAGTTGTTAGCCCCTCTCAGAAACTGCTTGATGAGAGGGTGTGAGAAGAGAGGTGGCTCAGTGCTGTAGTGAGCAGAGATGGTAGAGGCATAGATCTTAATGGAAGAGAAAGATAGAACCCTTTGGAGTAGGTCTGCTAGGTAATCCAGGATGAGAGGTAAGGAGGGCTGTGCTGGGTCTGCTCCTTTAGTGTGCATCCAGGAACTATACCTTTTTCACTTGTCAGTATAGGATTTTCTAGTACTGGGTCATCTGGCTTCATGTATGACATCCAGTACCTGCTTGTTTAGGCTGCCCACTGGAGGAGATGTCAAGGAATAAGTCAGGCTGCAAGGTTCAGTGTCTGCAATTGCAGATGCAAGAACTGTCCCTCCTGCTGAGTCAGGAGAGTTGGGATCTAGGGGAGGTGCCATGGAGGCAATGGTGACAGACTGCACAGCAGTGAGTACCAGTGTTGGCATGGCCAGTCCGGGGCAATCAGGATTGCCCTTGGTCTTTCCACCCTTATCTTGAGTAAAACTCTTGTAAGAAGAGGTAGAGGGGGAAATGCATAGGTTGATAGGTTTGTCCACTGGAAGGATAGGGTATCCACTTTCCAGGCCTTGCTGTGAAGTTCCCTGGTGCAGAATTTGCTGAGCTGGTGCTTGTAGGAGGAGGCAAATAGGTCCACCTTTGAAGGGACCCCCATTTCTGGTCACAAGGCTGAAGGTGTTGTGGTTTAATTGCCACTTGTGTGGGTCTAGGAGATTTCTGCTTACGTTGTCTGCCAGAGAATGTTGGTTGCCTGGCAGGAATTGAGCTTGCAGATGAATATGCATGGCTGAAGCCGTGTTGCAAAGGGTCATGGCTAGCCTGCAGAATGTGTAAGAGTGGGTTCCCCCTGATTGTTGATGTACCACATCACTGTTGTTGGTTTTGATTAGTAGAGACCCCGGAGAGAGTACAGATCTGAAAGCTGTCAGAGCATTCTGAACAGCTAGCATCTCTTTTTGGTTGATGTGCAGATTAATTTGATTTGGGCTCCAGTGGCCCTGAATGTACCTGCCATCCAGATGTGCACCCAAGGCATAGTCTGATGTGCCTGTGGTTAGGATCTAGGTGGCATGGGGTTATGTAAAGGGAAGTCCCTTGCTGTAGTTGCTCAGAAGCTGGTGCCTGCACAGAGGCTCCGGACCCATCCAAGGTAGAGACATCCGCAGGTTTCGTAGTTGAAGAAGAGTCTCTTGGCAAACTGGACTCTGAACGCATCTCAGTAGAAGCCTGTGAATCCATCGAAGCGGGCATCAGGGGCTGCAAAAGCACCTCAATGAGTGCCGGTGAAATGGCAACTAGCTTAACGGAAGCGTCATTGGCAGTTTTGGACCTGTACGGTCTGTCCTGTCTTTATCCTTACGTTTTTTCAGAAGATCGGCAGTTGGATGGCTTACTGAAGCCATTTTGGAATATGGAGATTGAGAACAAAAGTATTTAGCTACAAAAAGGGCCTGATGGTGAATAGTTTGGGCATTGAACAAAGCACGAAAACGGCAGCAAGTTACATCGTGGTCTGGGCCTAAACAGGTGATGCAGTATGAATGGAAATCTCGGTGTGGTATTTGTTTTCCACAGGCGAGACAATTGTTAACTTTTTCTGACATTGGTTAGAGCAAGAAAAAAGGATCCCAATGGGGTACTTAGCTTTAGAAGACTTCAACTTCAATTTCAGAAATGAAAACTCAGGTAGCGGTCGACCGGCACTCGTGTGAGCTGCTTCTTCTTTGGGCTCAATGGCATGAAAGACTGATGTAATGGTGTCAGCTGCCTATTTTTATACCACTGATGCTCTGACATCAGTACTGAAGCAACAGCAGCTGACGCAGAAATACTAAGCCTCTGGTATTTGAGCCGACTGAGGGCTACCCCTGGCAGGATAACCCAAGTGTGATGACTGCAACAGTGAATACATGAAGAACATCTGGGAGACGACAAATAGTGATAAGGAAATTTGGACAAAACACAAGGGTTCAGGAGTGACATGAGAGGCACACTATGCTAGGTGAAATGTAGGGTTAAGCTGCACTGAACTACCTAACATCCTGGCCTAGAGGGACATTAGTGTTTTTCATCACCATATGATGGCTCAGACTGACTGATGGTATGGGTCATGTTCTCCTCTGGTGACCCAATGGTTGTGGCCAGATGATCAGCTAAATCTGCAATATATTTCAGAAGGCTGTCCATTCATGTACATGTAGCTTTTACCACTTGCTGCAGCTGTGGATGGGTTGCCTTAGGCAATGCAGGTATTCTACTTGTGGGGATGGGGCCAGGAGATCCCTTCAAAGGTCACTCCCAGTCTCATTTCTATCATACATCATAGCAACAGCCTCAGCAGCAGTGTGCTGCAGTTGGCTATCTTGACTTGGAGAGAGAAGACTCAAGGGGAAGTTTGCCATAAGTGAATCTATCCCAGTTCTGATCTGTACCTTATATATTACATATGTTATGAGTGTGAAGAGTACTTTGGCTGATATCTAATTTCTCCAGACTCCTGCAAAAAGTGGTACAGTTAGTTTCACTCTCTCTACCTCTGCACATGCTGAAAGAAAAAGGAAAAAAAATGGAGTTTGCAGATACCATTACCTACCACTACCTCATCCACCTCTCACTCATATGTCACACAGTGGCCTCCACGTATGTAAGATGACCTTGACAAATTACCTGCCAGACCAAAGCACCTAAGGATGGTGCAACATAACCACCATCAATAAAATGTCACAGACGAAACCCACATTAAATGCAATATACATATGCCACTATGTCATAACACCACATACACTTGATGGTAAAGCTCCACATAGTAGTATACATGTCCTGACTCTAACCTTGACAAAACTTGCCAGTATAAAGAACAGTATCAAGGACACAACAAGAAGAAACAAATAACCATTTAAAATATTATTACAGGTGATTCTGCCTAACTTCCACTTCTCAGGCATGAGGATCATTGGGATTCATGTAGTGCAGTTTAACAAAACAATGCATACACTGTTCCCCTCTGCAGGTAATGACTGTGACTGACAACATCTCCTCAGCTAATTTACATCAGTTGGCCACCTTTTTGAAATGCTATCATGGGATCCCAGTAGGTGGTCCTAGAAGTGGCAGCGAAATAGATAAACAGAAGCATAGCTATGGTGGGAAGAAGGAGACAGCTATCCAGGGTGCAAGGTGTCAGGTGGTGTGATCTGCAGATGCCAAGGAGTAGTGTAATACTGATATTCAAAAATGACAGCATGTTAGCTGAAAATTGGTATCACATTTGCAGTCATGGCTGAAACACGAATGCTTCTTTTAGTGCTCCATTTGTGATATAGTATTTAAAATGTAGCAAATCTGCCTGTTGAAGAAAATAACTTTATAAAAAACAAAGGGCCTTTTTGTCTTTGATTACATAAGTTAGAGTTGAAAAGAGGTGACTAGCTCAGGGAGCTGTGCTCAGAGCCAGAAGACCTGGCTACAGCTTTGCAGATAGAGCATATTCATTTTCTTTTTAATCTACTATGCAGGTGCGCTCTTACAAATACCAATAGAATATAGCATTCTTCTGAATATTCTCAGAAAATGACACTACTTTGTTTTTCCAATAAATTTTTTTATTGATTTTATGCACAAGAACAATCAATACACAACAGTATACAAACTGGAAGCTGGATAGCTCAGTAGAGTTTACAATATAAGTATCAAAGTAGAACACGACACGACCAGATCTAGTACTAGTACCTATATACACTATCGACAAAGTGCTACAAATACCCATCAAGGTAAACCAAGAGAAACATGAGAAAAAAACAAATACAATAACAATAATTTCAATTATTGTGTAGAATGTATATAAAAAGTGTGCATCAGACAGTTTTCTTATCTGGGCCAAACTGTAAGCTAATCCAGGAACTTGGATCACTACTTCACTCACTTCACTAATCTTCAAGGATGTGGTAAAAAATAAGTTTCCAAAGTTTCTGAAAATAGGCTCATTTGTTTATATTTTTAATAATAAGTTTTTGAGATAATATAAATTTGATCGCCATGCTTCTAAAACCATTCCATGTAAGTTTGGTTCGATCTACCCAATTTTTAGTAATATAAAGTTTGATGAGAGAACATAAAGTATTTAGTATATGGAATTCCAATTTGGAAAATTTAAGGTCTGTAATATGGAGAATAGCAAGTTCCCAGGAAAGGGTTGATTTTTGATACCCCATTTTATTCTAATCGAGCCTTTAAAGAACACCAAAGTTTATGTGTATGTTTGCAGAACCATAAAACATGGAGGATATCAGCCTGGGGAAAAGAACAGCATGTGCAGGATGGAGAAACCTTAGAATCAAACGTGTTTAGGAATAGGGGAGTACAATAGGCATTATTATTATCATTAATTGTGTATAGAAAAGCTTTTTAAATGGAGAAAACTTGATGGTAGACTCTATTGCTTTGAGTTTCTGTTCTTCTGTAAAGATTCTTCCTTGTTGGTCCCAATATTTGGAGTATAACAGCAAGGATTTGTGTAAAATGGACCGCGCCAGATTATAGGTATTTGACAGCATACTTTTTTTACAGGATAGGCTCTCCATAAACTGCATTAGTCGTCTTAAATCTATCTTATTAATAATTATTTCTCAAGTTAGGGTTGCTAGGAGCTGTCTCATCTGTCGGAGTACAATAGTGTCTTTATTGTTCACATTTAGGGCAAGACGTAGCTCTTGCATTGATTTTCCCCTATGTCTAAGAATATCCCACACCGTACAGTCTTTGATTAGTGGATATTCTCTAAGATCTAACACTTTGTTATTAATTCTGATGGTGGGATTCATGTAGATAGGTTGAAGAAGAAGTAGAGCCAAGTCCAGTTTGAGAGGTTTTATCAAGTTCCGAAAAATTTTTATTTTCATCTTTATACTGTTGTTTATCTTAATGTGACTATAATCCATCAAGGCTATAAAGGGGAGGGCCTTAGGATTTATGTTATTGCTTATCACATGGTGGTACCACATTTTAACCCATGCCGGGGTCCAACTGTCTTTTGTAGGGCAATATCTCATGATTGAAATAAATCTGTTATCACATATAATCGTGTAGTATAACTGAAAATCTAATAGGTTTAGTCCCCTTTGCATTTGGGGTACATCAACCTTGCATAACTTATTCTAACTTATTTGTGGAACCAAACAAATCTGGTTAATTCTTTATTGATTTTATGGAAGAAGTTGTCTGGGATATCATAGTTCAATGCATTAAAGTGATATAATAATTTAGGTAGGATGCTCATCTGTTTTTGACATCATAGAGAGCTTTAGCTGTTGCCATCTTTGTAGATCCTGTGTACTAATGTTCCATATTTTAAAAAGCTTGTTCTGGTACATGGATAGGTGATTATGTTCAAAAAGAACTCCTAGATACTTGAAGGTGTATTCAATTGTATGTGGAGAATCCGGAAATTAGTTTTCTTTGTGATATAAAGGGTTGGTAGGAAAGATATGAGATTTCTTATAATTAACTTTAACAATGAGTGAGAAGTTCACTGAAAAACCAATCAGTAAAAACAAAATGCTTGTGCTGTGCTGATGCGGTCATAACAAGGCCGAAATATACATATCTACAGCTAGTGGGGTTTGGCTTTATTGGCCTGAAATTGTCCATTAAAATGGCAAAACAAATCATGGGCATTCAGAATCACCAATTAGCTGAAACACCTGATGTTCATAAAGATCATTTGCATAAATCCCATGTGCTACTAATGCAAGAGGTTTAGGAGGTCACTCAGTGGAAGTTCTATCTTTGCTGGAGTTTTCATTTTGTTTTTATAATTAACTTTGTAATTAGAAACCCTTGAGAAACTATAAGTTGTTTCAACTAAATTTTTAGATCTGTGTTGGAGTGTTCTAAGTAAATAATTAAATCATTTGTAAATGCAGAAAGGGTTACTCTGGTGTTTAAGACTTTAGGGATAGAGTGGTAAGTGTTTTGCAAGATGTATAGAAAGAAGGGCTCAATGTATATATTAAAAAGATGGGGGGAGAGAGGGCATCCTTGCCGTGTTCCATTAGATATTTTTATGGGATCAGATAATAATTTGTTGATCTAGAGGTAAGTATATGAGTTCTTGTATAAGATTTTAATCTGATCAATAAATCCCTTGGGTATGTTAAACTGAGACATAGATGAAAATAGGAAATTCCAGTTTACTCTGTCAAAAGCTTTGTTCGCATCAAGAATCAATGCATATATGGGGGCAGGGCCTGAATGGCTAACTGGTAGCAGCATTTTTTTAGAACTCCACAAAACTAGTTAAAATAACAGGAAAATAATTAATTTTATCGAACAAAAATATCCAACTATTATTGATAAACTTATGAACTAATAGTGTACTAACGTTGAAAGCTTTTTGTCAATATTTTCCTGTCAAATTAATCTGGAGACTACTATAGCCACTTGGAAATGAGTAACTGAAAGAACTCACACTCTGAAACAGCCTTGAAGAAGGAAATCCAATTGATGTCCTCTGTACCGCAGGAGCTGTCATTGAAAATGGATAATTTTAAGGACAACCTTGAAAATCTAAAAGAGAACTGCCAAAAACAAACAGATGTCTTTAAAGAATTATTACAGCAGCAACAGACAAAAATAATGGACATTGAAACATCTCTCTCTGATATAGATGGAAGGTTGAAGGAAGAAGAGAACCAAAGTGAATTTCTCTTACAACAAAATAACTGGTTAATCAACAAGATAGATGATTTAGAAAACAGAAAAAGGCACACAAATATTAGAATATTTGGTCTTCAGGAGAAAGCTGAGGGTGAGGACATTATTTTATTTTTAAATTCCTGGTTGCCAGAATTCTTAGACCTAAAAGAAGGACTGTCAAAAGGCATAGAAAGGGCTCATCGAGCCATAGGAAAACCTGTATCATCATCTCCTAATACTTCTCCTAGATCCATTGTAATAAAGTTTTTATCATACCTTGATAAAGATCTTATACTAAAGTCAGCATGGAGGAAAAGTCCTTTAAAGTATAAACAACACCAAATAAGATTCGATAATAACTATTCAACTAGAGTTCTAGGTTTAAGGAAGAAAGCATCGTCATTTGTAAAATTCCTGAAACAAAACAAAATCAAAGCTCAACTTACATACCCTGCAAAAATCAAGATTCTTTACTCAAATGAAATGAGAACCTTCGATAACATAGATGAGGCAGCTTCTTTTATCAAGAACAATAATATAATTACAATTCCAAAAGAAATGGACTGGTCAACATCTAACTCACCGAAAAGATCCCAAGAAAAAAATTCCTGGACTGATGTAAAGAAGAAGAAACAAAGAACCGAAATAAAAAATGTAACAAGTTTAAATACTCTCAAAGATTCTACCAAAATGTGAAATATATACTAAAGGAAACTGAAACCAAAACATATGTACATTTACTTTTTTTAGTTGTCTCAATATGCATAATATTGTTTATAAACCTTCTGCTTTTCTTTTTTAACACAGTAATGTTTCAACTCTACTTACTACAGGATGAGGCTGCTTGTGTCAAGTGGTTAGCACAATGACACTCATATCAAATTTAAATGTGTAGTATTTTAGGGATTGTTTCTCTCAAACAGCTCATTTTAATTACTTAATAGGATGTCTTTGATGGGATAGAATTGAGAACAGGAGGTGGGGAGAGGAAGGAGAAGAGCAGTGGATGATCTGGGTGTCTCCGTTAAGAAATACTGACATGCAGCTCATATAGATGGTTTGTAACCATCGGGTTTCATGTGGCTACACGATATCAAGCAATAAGCAGTAGGTATCAGTAAAAAAATATAAATATAGTAGTTATATAACTGATCGGTGTTGAACACTTCATTGTTACAGTTTAAAAGCATCATCTCTCTTTTTTTTTCTTTACACAAACTGTCTGATGAGGATATGAATAAATAATGGCTGTTTACAAGAAGCTGCAAGCTCATTTCACAGTCAAACACATTTGTGAATACATGAATAGCGTCCTTGTAATCATTCAACACCACAGTAACACTAATAGCTTGCACTCACGTGCTACAAGGATACGATGATGTAAAAGATAGAGAAAGAGGACAGAATACAGTATAGTCTTACTAGGAAGAGAGTAAGAAAAAGGGAAAAAATAGTATGAACACATTCAGCTTTACTGGACTACAACAATTATAAACTTCAATGTGAAAAAAGACCACTATACTAGCACACAAACTAAATCACTAAAATAGAAATATAAATAAGAACAGTTACTTTTACAGAGTGGTGAATGGCAGGGATTCAGTGTATAAACTGTTAGTCAAGATACCAAGAGTTTTCACGTCAATACAGCTGTACACTTCATGTTAGTCTTAAAGTGACAAGCACCCTCTAATATAGTCCTGATAACACAGTTATGATTATATCTTTAGAAACATAATTTATTTTTGTCATGCATAGAAACTCATTTACTGCACCATAGCTAAGCTGCACAACAAAGGAAATACTACAATGTACTTCAGTGGGCATTCTGAGTCTGATATTTTTTAATCAGTAAGCTTATCCTAAATAAAAATATAGTTGGTTTAATAGTTATTGTTGACAGAACGTTAAAACTGTTATATTTGAATGAATAAATGAGATGGGTCTTATATAAAAAGTTTATAAAATGTTTCTTTAACCTATAGTAAAATCTATGTATTAAACTTATGGATTATACGAAAAGTCAAAAGAATACTAAACATTGCAAGACTCTAATATGCATTATAAACTAGGGTTTGAAGTATTTAACCAAAAAGTCAAAGAAGCATTGGATAGAATAAGTAATCTATGAGTATTAAATTATCTTGAACAATAACTAGTTTGCAAATCTTACCATATGTTTACACTAACAAAAAATATGTTTTTTTTTTTATTTTTTTTTTAGTAAAAAATATCACAACTGTGTATGTAATACAATTTCTTGATTCATGAGAAATTTACAAGCATATACCATTCAATTAATTTTTTTTTTAATCTTAATGTATTTATGTAAAATAGATTTCATTACAATCAATATGTATTTGGAAAAGATTTTATCTATCATCTACTATTAGATGATTAACTTGAACATTTGGTGCATATATTACTATGCTAATAGTTCTGACATGTACATATATAGAAAATCTATAATCACATCAGATTCAGAAATGATTCAATAGTTGATATCAGTCAGTCACTATGAATGGTTCAATGAAAATAGTATATAAAGTACATGTTTGTGTCTTTGCAAATTGTTCATATACATAAGGGAGAGAGAGAAGGGGAAAAGAAGATGTCATTAGAGCAATTGGATGTCGGGTTTAACTTATTTGAAATGAATATACTTAGCCATGTGATTGATATGTTATTAAATGTTCATAATAAGGAATGTATTTATATATATGTATATAGCCTACAATTACTTATGTGTTTCACTATGTATATAATATGTAGAACCATAAATATCATTCAACATATACTAGTTTATAATTTCAAAGGTCTCTAAGAATACAAGAATGGAGCATGAGGAAATCTGTCTACCAAACATGAGGGTTAATCTGGCAGATATTTTGTTTATGTCTATCAGATTAGGAATGTATATCATTCCATGTGTGATGGGGGAAGGTTGAAAGAAAAGATTATATTAATCAAAATAATTTTACTTAAATCATTTTACAATTTGTTATTATGGCCTGAAATGAACATCAATATAAAAGTATTACAAAATAGATTCAGTCTATTTATGATATATGAAATAAGGAGAATTTTGTTCCAAATACAATACTATAAAATGTACTCTAATATTAATATAAATAGTAGCAAGCATGAAACTCAACAACAAACATGGACTTAACACTTCTTTCATTGAACATAAATGGTTTAAATAATCCAAAGAAAAGATCAAACCTACTAAAATATTTAAAATTAAACAAAGCACAAGTAATATTTCTTCAAGAGACTAACTTTAAAGATGATGAAAAGCATTTATGGAATCCAAATGAGTATACAACAATAGCACAATCATCATATAAAACCAAAACTAGTGGAGTTAGGATACTATGGAGAAAAACATCATTAATCCCCAGATTCTTTATAGCTATGAAGATAAAGAGGGGCTTATAACACTTGTTATAATAAAATTCAATAATAGAATCTGGACATTAGTAAATCTTTATTGGTTCCCAGGAATAGGAAAAATGATTCATGGAGCTTCTTACAAGCTATGGATGAGATACCGTTCAAGGACACTTTTGTTTTTATTACTATTGATATTAAAGACCTTTATTCAGTCATACCTCACACAATTGGTTTGGAGTGGTTTACAGATTTCTTATATGAAGAAGATATCTCACACTTCCAGACCTTGGTCTTTTCACAACTGATGGAAATTGTCCTTAAAACAATTTCATTTTGTTTAACATAGAAATTTACTTACAACAAGAAGGGGTGGCTATGGGGTCTGCATGTGGTGGTTTATATGCAAATATTGTAGTTAGGCAATGAGAGAAGAAATTTATTTTTTCTTCATGTTATTTTGAGCACATCAAATTTTACACCATGTTTTTGGATTATATGTTTGTTCTGTGGGATGGACCTGTTGATGCTATTGATGATTTTATAAATTATATTGGAACCACCACATAATTTCTAAAGTTTACCTATACCAGAGACCTTGACAAACTTTTCTTTTTAGACGTCTTTCTGGAAAAAGATTATGAAAATAAGTTTGTTTCAAAAATCTTTAGGAAAAGCAGTGTTTTCAAACACACTACTGCATTTTTCTAGTACACACCCAGTCAAACAAAAGAAAGCAATAGTTAAGGGACAGTTTGTGCGTGCAGCCCGTATGGTATCTGGTATTGATGAATTTTTAGATGGAAGTGACAACTTGAAAAATATGTTTCAAAAAAGAGGCTATCCTTGTAAGTTCATTAGTGATATGATGATTGAGTTGGTTAACAAGAGAGAGCATGGGTTTTATGTACCTTTACTTTCTTGTAGTATGACTGACAGTGGGCCTTTGACCAGTAATCAAGAAACTGGCAATGTTGCAAGCAAAAATGATTATAATACTTCTTTCATCACTGTATTCACTCAAGATAGTTACACAGTAAGAAACATCTTAACAAAAAACTGGTCTATTTTGAGACTTGTCAAGAACATCAGACCACTAATAGGACCACAACCTATTATAGTATATAGGAAAGGCAAGAATATGAAAAACATATTTGAGAGCAGTAACTCTTACCCAAACCACAGGTCAGGTTCTATGAACAAATGTGGCAGATGTAACTATTGCAGTTGCATTAAAGAAGGCAATATTTTTGACATTAATAATATTGAAATCAGAATCAATCAGAAATACAACTGTAATTTGGAGAAAGTGATTTACTGTGCCATGTGTACCACCTGTTCTTGCTTTTACATAGGCAAGACTGATAGAAAGTTAAAAAATTGCATATACTAACACCTATATGACACAAGGAATAAAAAAGAAACAAATTCTCTTAGCAAACATGTTTTGGAGTATAATGACCATAAGTTCCAATTTTTTATTATAGACAATATCTGTATCAACATGAGGGGTGGTGCATGGTCACTATTACTTGAGAAAAGAGAATTATACTGGCAATTACGTTTGAATGCCGGGAACTGGCCAGGCTTGAATGAGCATATTTCAATTAGCCCAATTTTAAAACTAAAGGCACTAGAAAGATAAAATGTGTGTGTGTGTGTGTGTGTGTGTGTGTGTGTGTGTGTGTGTGTGTGTGTGTGTGTGTGTGTGTGTATGTATATATATATATATATATATATATATATATATATATATGTACCTATATATATATATATATATATATATATATATATATATTTCTCCATTATGCATTTTAACATTTTAACATTTTAAAAAATTCACATGTTCAGTATTTATGTTAAGTGTATTTATTTCTCTTAACATTTTCTACTATATCTAGTTTTTAGGTTTTAATCACACATATTTATTGTTTTAACACATTCAACATATTTAAATATTTATTGTAAATTGTCATTTTTATGAAGCAGTGTTTATATATAGTGTGTTTTTAGGGTGGTGTGTTCCATGAACTTTTTCAGTCTGCTTTTTAAATTCAGTGACTGCAAATATTGTGTTTTTAATGAAATAATTGATTAGTTTATAACTGGGTGGAACTTCCTGTTTGGACTGTATAAGAAGGAAGTAACTATGTGGGGTAAATTGTCTGATGAAGTCTAGATCTTTCTGGATGAAAGCGCTCATCCTTGGATTTTTTTGTCTGACGGTAATAAAGTGGATTCTGCATTCTACAACTGCGTTGTGATTTGCAGCCTGCAATACTTTGAGTGGGTTCAATTCAGCTACTTCTTCAGGATTTATACATAATAAGTACACCTATGATAATATACAAAGAATACTAACTATTATTGACTATTTAAAAAGAGAAAAACAAGAGGCCTTAATAGTTGCACTGGATATAGAGAAAGCTTTTGACTCCTTAAACTGGGATTTCTTGTTGAAAATATTAGAATATTATGAGTTTCCTAGCTCCTTTATTTCATTAATAAAGAACATATATAAAAACAATTTAGCATATGTAAAATTAGGACATTTCACCTCTGAATCAATAATATTGACAAAAGGCACAAAACAAGGTTGTCCCATGTCCCCCATATTATTTGCATTAGCCATTGAAATATTTGCCATCTCAATATGAAACAATCTCAAAATAGAGAGTATAAATTTATATAATCAATATAATTCAAAAATAATGTTATTTGCAGATGATATACTTCTTACCACATCTACTTCTAAAATTTAATTAAAAGAACTAGATATACAACTTGATAAATTTTATTCAATTTCAGGATTACATTTCAACAAAACAAAATCAGATTTTATGATATTGAATAAAAAAATGATTTTCAAATAAATGATAATCATATAATTGGTAAACAATCTCTCACTTTAAACTATCTAGGTGTAACATTAAGTACAACATTAGAAAACAATTTAAATATAAATTACAGAGAAATCATAGACACAATAAAGTAAAATATAATAAAATGGAACAAAATATATATAACATTTGAAGATAGATTGCAAGTAATGAAAATGATATTACTTCCATAAATCCTATATATAGCACAAGCTATTCCAGTAATACCAGACAGATATTTTTTAAAAGAAATACATACATTATTATTAAGATTTCTTTGGCATCCTAAAAAAAAACAGAATAGCTTATACACACCACATTAGACCATGGAAACTAGGTGGAATCAATTTCCCGAACATTGAAACTTATATTAGAGCCTACATTTTTAAAATAATTATAAATTGGATAGATCTGTGCTATTCTTCTAACTGGAAATCTCTCCACACTGTTATTTATTCAAATGAAAATACCATTTTAAATAATTTAATGATAGACAATCATATTAATAAAACATGGCATATCTTATGCGCTAGCCTTCAATATAATCTAACAAAATCTACTAATCTAAAATACTTAAATGATATGTATAATTCATTTAGAAGATTTGTAACTTCTAATACAGATATAAAGTTATGGCTAGAACCTTTATATCCTTTCAATGTAACAAGACATTTTCCAAACAAAATGCATAGGACAGTTTTCATTACTTGGGAAAAGAAAGAATTAATTTGCTGGCAACAATGCATTAATGAACATAAGGTTTTGGATAGTCAACTTATAATAAAAACTTATAATCTCTCTACATCAGACTGGGTATTATTACAAAGTATATTATAATACTCACAAGATCTATGCAGAATAATTAACAATTCTTCTTTTAGAGATAAACCTACACTTATAACTCATTTATATGAAATAGTATACAATAATCAAAATTGGGAAAATTTGACATCAAAATTATATAAAATGTTAATATATTATAAAGTTAAAATCAATCAAAAATGTTGGAATCATATAACAAAAGGTCATTCAATAAATGTATCCCTGGAAAACAAAACCAAAATACTAAATTCTGTTAAATTGACATCCAACATACAATTTTGGAGAATTTACACATGGAAATTTTTGCACATATATTTTTTTATGCCAAATAGATTAAAAAAATGCAATACTTCTAATAATGTTACATGTTGGGGATGTTTGCAGAGTTGTAAAGCAGATTGAATACATGTATTTCATGACTGTATTAAAGTTAAAAAATTTTGGGAAGATGTCAGTAATTTCGTACAAGCCATATTCTCAGATACATTTGTAGTAAGTAAATCTCTAATTTTGTTGAATGTTAATGAGAATTTAGATTTAAATAATAGCAATCTCTACCTACTATGGAACATTCTAGCAAATGCTAGAAAATGTATTACCAGAAACTGGAAATCAAATCTGGAACCATCATTTAAAGAATTTCTGCTAATAGTGAAGGAAACTGCATTACTGGAAACCAGAGTAAAAGAACTAAGATTAGCACCAAGACGATAGAACAAGAATCCATGGGAAAATACTATCACTTATTGAGGCACTAAACTTGAATTCAAACTCTTAATGAGAGTAAAGGAAAAAGGAACAAATGATCTCTCATTAATATGATGTTACACTGACTAGACTGATCAATATAATAATTTAATTTCAGGCCAACTGTAAATATTGTATATAGTTAATCATACTGTTTTACTTATCAGAAAATGTATTAAGATTATTATACAATGGAATTATTTGAAAGATTAATAAAAAAAACACTTGGAATAAAATTCTTAAACTGCAAAAAAAAAAAAAAAGAATAAATGCATATCTCGTCTTTCTATCATATTTAGTAAATTGTATTATAGTGTCTAGAGTTAATGTGTTATCCCATGTGTGTCTATTACATAGGAAACCTGATTGTTCCGGGGATATTATGAGGGGCATGCCTTTTTTAAGCTTTTCATTTAGTAGTAAAGATAGCATATTTATGTCTATATTGATCAAAGAGATTGGTCTGTAATTCAGTGGATTTGATTTGTCTAGGTTATTTTTTGGGATAATAATTGTTTTTGAGTTATTTAGGTAAAGATCGGTTAACCCTTTAAGTTTGATATATTTTTTACCTTTAAGAAAATAAATGCTAATTTGTTACTAAAAGTTTGATAGAATTCAGGAATAATCCTGTCAGGACCTGGAGATTTGCCTAATTTTAATTTCTGAATGGTTTCATTTATCTTGTTTTTACTGAGTGGGGCCTCGAGGATAGCTGTTTGTTTATCATTTAATTTGGGGTAAGTGATATTTCTAAAGAATCCCTTAATCTCAGTGTTAGATATTTGTTGAAGATCCATTCCATATATCTTTGTATATATTTGCTGAAATATTTTAATAATTTGTGTATGTGATTTGTGAATTGTATCCTGGTATAGAAGCATTCATACCCTAGGAGCTTTCTGTTTGTTTTCTATTATTCTTGCTAAAGTTTTGGACGGAATCTGTCCCCACTCATAGTGTTTGGCAATAGACCTTTGTTCTTGAAGTGAGTAGTTAAACTGATGTAGCTCAAATAGTTCTTTTTGCATTTTGTTGGTTACATTTTCTAGATTGGAATTTTAGTTCTGTTGATATTTCTTCTCCAGGTCTTTAAGATTATCCATTAGTTTTTTCTTTTTGTTTTTCCATTTTTTTTAAAATAAGAGGCTTTCTGGATTAGTAAACCTCTAAGTCCACTTTACATGCTGGCCATTGGATGTCATATGAGATATCGGTGGTCTCTAGGTTTTTTTCAAGCTCAGTTAATACTTCTGTGATTTCCTGAATCATTTCAGTTTTAAAAAGTAAATTATTATTTAGAGACCAGTTACACCTATTATTCGTGCTTATTAATTTATCCGACCAGTTTCATTCCAAAGTAATTTTTGAATGGTCTGATAGATGCCTAGGTTGGGTTGAAAACTTTATTTTTCTATTTGTCAGGGATTCAGAGATAAGGAAGAAATCCACTCTAGACCAGGAATTGTGGAATTTAGAGTAGTAGGTGTATATATTATTTTCAGTCATCTCCAAAGGATATGGGGTCAATGAGGAAGAAGTCTGACATGAGTTCTGTTAAGGCTAACGAGGGTTGAGAATTACGGTGAGTTGGGTTGCTGGTACAATCTAAATTTGGATCAATATCTGCATTCAAGTCATCTCCTATTATGTGGTAGTGGTCTGGATATTTACCCAACAAATTATGAATCACTGCAATGCAATTTTGTTGCATTGAACATGGAACATATCAATTTAGAAAAAAGAGTAGGTTTTTCCTTTAGGGGGCTTGGGGCTGTGAAAAGGCACCATCTACCCTTTGAATCAGATTTCTGCTCTAAAATTGCCTCTTGAAAGGACTCTTTAATTATAATAGTCACACCTTTAGAGTTAGCACTATCCCCAGCTGCAATAATGGATTTTATCCATTTCCTGTTATCATCCCCTTTCCAAGCTTCCGGAAACAAGTATGTCTCTTGTATAAAGCAGATTTACATAATACATGCAACAGTAGTTTGTTCTTGTTTTTATCCTGCAATACTCTCACGTTCCATGAATCTATCGTCCACATCCGTCTACATTGAGTTGTATTTTAAATATTGCCAGTTTTATTTTGAAGTAATCCTATAATTTATATGCCCCTAGGTTATTTTTAACATGTATGTTGGGTTTATTTCTTATCATAGTAGCACTTGGCTCTTTCAAACCTGACCCTGTGCCTACCTACCTACTCTCCCTGTTTGAAAGAGCTTGAAGCAAAAAGGTTACAATTTTAACCAAGAATATGCAGTTCCTTATCAAGAAACAGGTGTAACCTTTGAGCGTTGGAAAACTAGACCATTTAAACACTTGAGTAAATCTCAAAATAGTATACATCACTGAAATTTCCCCAAGACTAGTCATCCTACACCCTACTTAAAATATCTACTGTTTCCTATTTGCAAATTATGCCATTACTAATCAAAATGAGTATTGGTTAAGGATTCTCTTTATAGTGTAGCTTGCCCATGACCAAGTTAGGCTCTTCAGTGTTACTATAGTTAAACATAACTATTTTTATAGGGGGTTATAGAAGAGTTAGTCTCATGCTATGTTGTCATGTTCTAGTCAAATCCCATTTCTTAGGAGTTCATAGACATGTAGCCTAATTTAGTGAGGTCCTTATCTTATTTATCTAGTATCCTAATAGTATACACTTATCGTGGAGCTTGCCTTGTTTGTTATGTAATGGGGCTTTTACTACTCTTTGATAACTTATCTTATAATTTTCAGCTCTCTCTCCCTGACTCAGTCACATAAATCAATAACATATTATACCATTGGAGATAAAAAAAACAAAAAATGCCCCAATATTGGATTATAACCTATATTTGACTATTAATATGTGCAAACACCCTAGTTATGCTCCATTGTTGTATCATTTATGAATTGGTTAGAATGGGTACTTCTCGGGTATATTAACCAATATGACTTATAATCTATATCTAAACTGATATGAAGAAATGTAAATACAAAACACTTCACAACAAATTTAGCATAAACTCACTATAGCATAACAGTTACCTACCCTACCTGAAGACCTCCAAACTTGAGCACATAGTAACATAAATCCTACCATTCGTCTATACTATCATTCAGCATAGAAGTGTTTAAAAGTATCACAAGGTCTTAATGATGAGAATATTGGTTCACATTACGCTACCATAGATTATTAGTAAGTAAACTATGTAGAAAATCCAATAACAATTTAGTCATTAAGAAAAGGAAATGTTCTTATCATAGTTAGGAACACTACAAACTTTAAAAACATTTGTCTAAACTAGTGGATATATCCTTCAGTCTGAAGTATTAAGCAACTGCAATATAAGGACTTGTTTCTAAGTATATGGAAAAGCATAAATTGCTCTTCTTTTTGTTTACAAAGATATTTACAGTCAAAACATGTCATCACTATGTTCTTCAGTAGAAGCTGTAGCCATATAACATTAAACATGGATTACCTGAATTTGAATACAGCCGTTTCCACCACGTCCTGGCATCAACAGAATTCTGATTCTCTTCAAGCTGTATAATATCAAGTAACAATAATTATGGACATACTCTCATCTTTTAGACTATTAATAACTGAATGGAGTGAATAGACCAGTCTCTGAAAATCAAGCAGGTTGTCCTGATAAATCGTCTTACTAGGTTAGGTTAAAGTTAAGCAGTTCCTGGTTTATAATGCATGACTCTTAGCTGGTGAAATAATATAGAGGGAGTACCTTATTAATTTTGCTACTAAAGATAACCATCCAAGCTAGAAGAACAGCACCTTTTTATCTCATATGAGAAATGGAGTCAATATTAGTATATATTCACGTCTGTGTATATTTAGGCACTTTTTCTTTTTCCTCTGTTTCTTCTGGTTTTATCATCACAGTGAATGTTAACAGGTGCCAAAGTAATTTATTTGGAGCATCTTATCTTTCTTTTCCTTTAAAAGAATTGATAAGAGGATAAACCCCTTAACTTGGTGGGTATACACCTACATGAAGGTATTACTCTGAGAGGTTTGAACTGCCAGTAAAGTCAGGGTTGTCGGTTTGATCCAGGGAAAGTTGTTGCACTGAATGGTTCCTACCATATAGCAACTTCAACTCCTTACATTCCTAGATCTCCCCTCACTGCTTATGTGTTTTAAATCCTGTTTTAAGTGGACTGAGGGTTTTTATTGAAGTTTAAAATCATAAATGTGTAAAGCGTTATTTATCTCTGTGTAATTTGATGCAAATAACTTTCTGCAATGAAGTCTATGCTTCCGATGATTTGCCAAAGCATTTAATGAAGGCTGATTTGACTTCTTTTTGTGAGTCAATAGCAATTTTACACTCTTTGTTGTAGAAAATCAAAGTGTTTGAGTATCGCATCTGGAACTTAATTTTGCGCTTAATTAAGTCCACACAATAAGGTGAGAGACTCTGACATTTTTGTTTTATCATCAGCGGAAGATCTTGGGATAGATTTAACTTGTGGCCATTCCATGTTATTTGCTATTGTTTTTTAATGGCAATAAGAATTCTCTGTGTATTCTGGTAGTTAAGGACTTTAACGTAGACTTGCCTTGGTAAATCTGAGTCTTGTTTTTTGTGAAGGGCTCGGTGAGCCCTTTCTATGATTATCTCATTGGATTCTTCCCCAACTTGCAGAACAGTAGCAAAAATATTTTGGTCTACCTGGGTTAATTGATTGTTCTCATATTTTTCTGGCAGACCGCTGATTAATATGTTGTTCTGATGGCTCCTTGCTTCCAGATCTGTGATTTTTTGATGTAAATCTGTAATTTCCACAATTTTGGCATTCATTTCCTCTCTGATTCTTACTATCTGGTGTTCATTTGCATGCATTTTTGCTTCTATTAGGTCCATGTGGTCAGCTATTTGGCTGATTTTATTACCAAAGCCAGTCAATTGTTCAGAGAAGTTTGTATCGCATTTTGGAGTGGTAAAAGGACTTGTCTGAGATCATCCATTTGTGTATTGGTTTCGAGCTTCTGCTTTGTGTTAGCTTTGGCTACTTCTTGTTGTTGCTTTGTAGTTTTCTGCCTTTTATTTAAAGTTTCTGTTTCTGGAGAGGCAATAACCTAGAATTTTGTTTTGGTGGTTTGTGTTTCCATGTTATATATTTCTTTTGACATCTTGAAGTTTGCAGTTTTCTGCCGTTAGCTTTCAATTTTTTCTTACTATTGTCTTCAGGCCCAAGGTTTACACATGGTGAAGGATTCCAGGAATCCTCGAAGCACAGGAATCTATTTTGAGAAGTGCACTTCTTGAGAAATCTTTTTATTTGAATAAGGCCTGGTGCATAATTCCTTACTTATCAAAATTATAGTATAAACTTTTAATTTTTATGTCTTGTTGCATGTTGTAGCTGGTTTCTGTTAGGAGCTATGTGGAGAGGGTGTTTCTCAGATAACCACCATCTTGGAAAATGGCACTACTTTAATATGGAAAAAATGGCAGCTGGTGAATCACGCTTAAAAGATGAGTTATGAATTGCAGGTTTACCATGATGTAGACCTAAAAAGTTACATACTTGCACACCTCTCCTGCATAAGCCAGAGCCACAAGTTCTCAGAAGTTTGCACTATTAGTAGGCTGCATCTTAGGCACAGGATAGCAAAACATAGAAATTAATAAATATTCATGCATCCTGTCCTCATTTACTGTGTCATGAAAACAAATAAAGCTACATTGCTTTCACAGGTGTGACACCATTTTTGTGTTGCTAAGTTACATAGCTTTTTCAACAAATCCTGGATATTTTGGCACTTCTGTTAAGAGCTGTATTGTTTTATGGGTCTATAGACAGCCATAAAGATGTTAAGTAGTCTGCAAGTGTCTAATTAGGATTTTTGTTCTGCCTTCCTAAGCATATGCAACCCTAAACAGGCAGTCGCATAATGTAATGCTAGCACTATTGTCTGCATATGTGATTGTATGTAGATTTTGCTGGCAAAATGGCAACCCATTAAATGAGGAAATCATGTTTTTGTACATGATGTCACTATTATTGTTGGGGCAGAGGCATTGCTAGGATGGGACATGGGGGGGGGGGTCCTAGGTGGAACAGTTATCAGTTGTCAATAGTACTGAAGGGCAATACCAGTATTCAGTAATTTTATTTATTTATTTATTTAGTTTCTTCACTCTTCAACTAGTGAATGGTACCAGATAAACTGACTAATCTGTGTGGTGGCATGTACCGTTCAGTAATTCATTCATATGGGACAGATATGCATCCTCCCTTAGTATAGTAGGGCTGTATCAGTGGTGTTTCTCTAGGTGTTCACTTTCTGCATGTACTTAGGAACCAAAGCTGTCACATGTTGGGAAAAGCTGGTGATAACCAGCTCCTAGGGGAGTAAGAATGACAGACAGTGGTCCATAATATCAATGTTGTGTGGAAATGTAAGTGAAAACTACAACAGCATTATAATATAGTTAGTAATGTGTTGTGTTGTGTAAGGCAAAGACATAGTCTATTTCAACATGGGGGATGACTATGGTGAGGGTATCTAGGATCAGCATAGTACTAGAGCTAAAGGAATTTATGATGACCCTAGAGGTGAAAGATAAGTCTGAAATTATTCCTAGCAGACATCAGGATGGACTCATCCCCCATGGACATCAGCTGATGTTGCCACAAGCTATTATCATGTATAGCTGCAGTCTGTACAACAACACTGCAATTATAGATTGTAGGCTGACCACAGTATATGTTGCCTATGCTTTTTACAGGGACCTCATCTGTCTGGCTATGTCAGGATTATAACAAATGTTGGTTAGCACTGTGTGTCATGTGTTGTATGGATACCTCTGACATGCATGCCACAAGAGTGCAGTTGTATCACTCGTCCATGATCACAAAGGTGTGTCTTTTTAGTCTAGACTCAGGCACTACATTAGTGAAGTGGCACTATTGGAGAAGGGAGCAGTGCAAACATAGGTTCATTGGTGATTACTAGGCCAACAACCACAGGGGCCTTTTTAAGCCTAGTCAGGCATCCCAAATCTCCGACAAGTTTTGGTACCTTTGATAAGTGTAAGCAGAGGCTTGGGAGATGAAACATTTACAAGCAGAGGCTTGTGAGATGAACCATTTACAGGTTGCCTATGTCCATTAGAGATACAGGTACCAAGACAGGAATTAATTTCCTGTTCCGCATCCAATTATCCCAATTGGAGCCAGTGTCTGCAGATTTACTATGTCATTATTGATCATTTCCATGATAATTATTTTCATGGCTTTGCATGTAAGACTAGTGAAACTTAGGAGTCTGCAGTTTCTGGGGTCTGTAGATGGCCCACCTTTGTGTAGAGGGATGACTGTTGCTGTTCTCCATTCATGAGGTACAAATCTTGTTTGGAGGCTACAGTTAAATAGCAATTCCAGAAGGCCTGATAGGTCATGTTTTGTGCTATTTAGAAGTCCTCTAGAGGGCCTGAGAGGTCATGTTTCATGCTGTTTAAAAGCCATTCTGGGATATTGTCTGGGTGCATTGATGCAGCGTTCTTGGCCTTAGAGAGAGCATTAAGGACCTGTTCCCTAGTGATAGCAAGGGGAGTTATATTTGATGGTATTTCCTGATGAAAAGTTGGGTGGGAGAGCTTAAAGTTGGAGGTGAATTTGTCAGCCTGTAGGTTTGCTATATCTAATGGCTTCTGTCTTTTTTTAATGTCTCCAAATCTTTTGGGTTTTTAATACTATGATAGGAATGTACCCCATTCCTAAGTCAATGTATGATTAAAGTTCATGAAATTAGTACTGCTTCAATCTTCGATGTTAGCCAGAAGTGCTCTTTGCAGCACATACAATGTGCCCAGTAATGACTCCTTCTGCAGTTTATATGAAGTAAGATATCTAAATAAAATTGTATTTTTTATAAGACCCATTGCTCCTTCTACTAATGGAGCTCTCTGTGTATCCTTCTTCCACATTGCCCTTGTTTCTGCCTGCAAATCCTGGTATTTTATGACTTTGTGTTTTTCTGTATGTAAGACACTATAATCACTGAGTGTAGCAATTTCAATGATAAATGCTACTTTTGTCTTCATTTTCTGGACTACTATATCTAGTTTTCTCACATCTATTTTTTGAACTGTTGATAATGGGTGATCCCATGTATAATAAACCATCATTTTCTATAATACTTTGTGGCTCATGTTTCCAGTGTCTTTTATTATAATGTTTACACAATCCCCAATGCAACAGTCTTATCACATTAGTATGCCTTTTCTAATCTGTTTTGCTTGAGTTTTATCTACTCCTGGTTTGATTTCCATTCCCACTTGACACTGATATGCTTTTGTTAACTAAGCAGGGAAGTCATCTTAGACTTATTCTCCTCATGTTTCAAAACTATCAATATGTTTAGGCCATGTGAGATCAGCAGATATGTATGCAGTCTCACAATTGCAGATCTATGCATGTAATCAATTTTGAGGAGGCCCATACCTCCTTCAGAATGGAGAATATATAGTCTTGGTATGCACTGATTTTTTATAAATCATTTGATGACCATGAAGCATCCTTCTTGTTTTCCTGTGCAACCTATCCAACACTTTTTGGGGCCACTCAGTCACTCCAAAACTGTAAGTTAGGACAGGAAGAGCAAATTAGCTTATAGCTTTGACTGTATTCCTTGATGTCAATGCTGTTTTCAGTATTAAGTCTTCTAAAATATTCCTTACTAAGTTTTATTTGAATTTGTTCATGTTTTATTGTTGATCCTTCATCAGTTCCCAGGTATTTATGCACTCCCTCTTGCTCAAGTTCTTTTATATCACATTCTTGTCCCAAATTGATGTTTTCTTGATGCTGCAGCTTTCCTGCTTTAAAGGTTGCTTTTCCACATTTATAAAGACCAAATGATGTTTTTATATCATCTGAAAATGTTTTGAGAACTTGCAGTTGTGCTATACAATTTTAAATCATCTAAAAAAAAGAAAATGAGAAGTCATTACATTTTTTTTTTCTGAGAGCCAAATTGCAGCCCTGACCTAATTTGTTAAGTAGACAGCTTAATGGGTTAAGGGCAAGACAAAAGAGCAGCGGTGACAGAGAATCACTCTAGAATATCCCCCTTTCAATTTTTTTTCCTGGAATAATAATTTTTCCTGTATCATGGCTTAACTGCAAAGTGGAGTGCCAATATTTCATGATCCCTGTAACATAATCAATCAGTGTAGGATGCATCTTATACCTTTTTAAATACTCTTTTTTTGTCCATGACTGTGGGATACTATCAAATGCTTTTTGTAGTCTATCCATGCCATAGTTAGATTCCTCCCCTTTTTACTTCCCATTATGACTTTAACAACAAATTATCCTTTTTTTCCATATGACTTTCTTTTATTACACTTTTGTTCTATTTCCATGATTGAGTTTTCTTCTAAATGGCTATAAACTCTGTTTGTGTCAATTCCAGTGTATGGTTTATGTCATCAGAAGACAAGTTATTGGTCTATAGTTTTTAGAATAGCTTACATGTTCACTCTTAAATAGGAGTATTGCTTTTCCTGTTGTTAATCAGGCTGGTATCCGTTTCGGATGAACATAAAAATAGTTCTTACTCATGGCTAAATCTTCATGTAAAGATGTTAATACTTTAGCTAAAAGTTAGGCATTGCATCTGGGCCTGAGTTTTTCCAAATAGGAGCTTTTCTTAACTTTGTTTCAGTCTCTCTGGCTGTTACTTCAACCTATTTCATACCCTCTACATATGAAATTATTACTCTTTCTCTTGCTTCTTCTATCCATTTAGCATCTTTGCTGTGTTCCACAGGATCTGCATAGATATTTCTCAAAAATGTGTTTCTTCTTTTTTTGGTGGTGTTTCAATCCCTTTTGCCTTGTTTCCCAATTCTCTATAAAACTTTTTTGGTCATCAATAAATTGCTTATTTTGTACTTTTCCTTTATATTTAGCTGCATACCTTCTAAGTTTTTTCTGCATGTGCTGATATTTTTAGTTTATTATGTGCACTAGTGCACAATAGATCCTGATCTGTTCTGATACTAGACTATTTTTGTTGATCTGTTCCCTCTTCTATACCCTTCAAACAGTGACGCTTCTTGTCTTAATTGCTTTGCAGTTTTCTCTGTTTAGTACTTCCATGATGGTATTCAGTTTCTTCCCTTCCTTTCCCTCACTACTCTGTGTTTTTGTGGTAAGACCTTATCTGTTATTAATTTAGCAACACTGTAATATACCCTATTTATTTATGTTATAGTGCATGAAGCTCTATGGATAATCCAAATTACTGTGCTTATTTGTTTTATCAATCTTCTAACTTTTTGGGTTTTATTCACTTTCTGTAGTCTAGTTCTTTCATTGATCTTAATATGCCTGTTCATCTCTATTAAATTAAGTAACTCTTCCCTCAGATAATTTTCTTCTAAACTGAGTGCACATTTCTTTTGTTTTCCATTTCCTGTGGGCATTTTATAGAAAGTTCCAGAGCATCTTCCTGTGCCACATTCTCTTCGGTTTCATCCTGTATCATCCATTGCTCTTTCATATGGAAACTCACTGGCCTATCATTCCACAACATTGACTGCATCAGAATTGGTACAGCTTCCAGTTCCTTCCCTTGCTGTGCAACTCCAACTGAACATTTATTCTGGTTTCCTATGGAAGGCTCCAAAGTATTTCATATGGCAACTGATCAGATGTTTCCTGCACCATTGATTTCTCCTTAATTTGGGGATCCATTGCTCTATCTTGATGTGATGTTATCTGAGTTAGGTTTTCTACACTAATCTTATTTTTCTACTTTACCTCTTTCTTTTCTTCATTTTTGTATTGTAAAATTGCCCATGTCTGGATGTCTTTGCCTTTATTTCTCTTCAAATATCTTTGGTGCTGCTTTTTTTGTATTAATTTGTTTTTCCTTTCTCCTTTGCATAAATATTGCACTATATTAAAACTCATCTTCTTTCCTACGTCTACATTTCTTCATCAAGTGTCTCCTGCTCCTCCTGTTTCTCCATAATTTGGGGACTCTTGTTCTGTCATGCTGTGATATAACCTGTGCTCACTGTTGTGCTAGTTATTTATAAAAGTAATAAGTTACTATTACTAGTTACTTTTAAGTGAAAGTAATATATTACTATTACTTATTACTTTTCTAAAAAAAGTAATATATTACTATTACTAGTTACTAACTAAAGTAACTGGTTACTTTTGAGTTACTTTTACATAAGTATAGTTTATCAATTCTCATATTCAGATTTACTGAAACAGTACTTGTGTGTGAGGAATACATGCTTACTGCACATGAATATGAGTGTATTAAAGTTGTATACACAGTGTTACAATAATGATGAATAGCATTTTACAGTTTACAAAGTCCCACAGATTAGTCTTTATAATCAGAGTCACAATTTAATACTTAAATCAAAGTACATACCGCCAGTAACACAAGACCTATAACAAGTTGAAACCCATCAAATGTTCAACAACATACATTAGGCTAATCTACTAAAACTAATGTTGAGGACACAAAAATGCTTACAGAAAATGTCATATAGGTCTAACAATGTCAACCAAAATATCACAACCAAGCAGGCAACCGGCACTCTCAAGCAACCAGAAAAAAAATCAAAGAAATACAGTACAGTATGAAGAACTCAGTTTTCATGTGTTCCACTTTATGTTTTCCCTCTGCAGAGCATACCTTTTGTTTTTAGAGTTTGAGTTTTAAAAAAGAAGATACGAAAAATTCCGTCTGTCCCCAACCTGAGAATAAGTCAAGCCAAATAAATCAAATAGCTAAACTGGCAACACCTACTTCACACTCACTCAGTCACTTTACAACAAATTTTACATTCTCTCTCCAAACTGTCTCACACACAGTCTCTTCAGCTTTCATACATGCATTTATTCACTCTTTCTGTCTCCAATCTCTCACACACATGCTCTTCAGCTTTCATATATGCATTCACTCACTCTTTCTTTCTCCGATCTCTCACACACACTTTCTTTACATTTTACAGCACAATGCAAAAACAGTAATAGACATCTACTAAACAAAGCAATACTGTCTCACAATGAAAATAGACTTGGCATTAAAACTTCTCTGCTCTTGAAACTCACATTTATTGAAACAGCATTGAAGCCCACACCACATCCAAAGAAAATGCATCTGGCCCGTTGTGGATTAAGATTACCTTCGGGTTGGTTTCAAATCATTAGCCCCTTGGCCCTTGCACATAAAATAAGAAACATAAATGTGTTCTTTTCTTTGATACACCTTCCTGAATTTATTAAATTATATTCCTTGTATAATACAGCACACTTGTTAGACAGAGCACATTATAAATTTCTTGTTTGAACATTTTTGCAGTAGGCTGTACTGTAGGCAATGAAAAAAATTGCATGAACCAATAATGACAAAACTGCCCAATTCAGAACATTTCCATCATAAGAGTCTACTTCCACACCCACACTATAAATAGAATGACAGTAGTGTAAACCATAGGCATCTTGCACAGCTTCTCGCACTTATTTTCAATTTCAGGGGTTTTTTGTGGGGGAGACAAAAGGCCAAAAACTAGGAACACATTTTAAACATTGCTTGTATAATTTTGGAAAGTTGCTAGAATAAAATGTTGTGTTACCACCATGCATTTCACTAGCAAGTCTTGAATCCAGGACCCTGTGCACTACAGTCAGAGCAACATGGCACTATGACAAATCAGCAGTTTCCTGAAAGATAGGAAGACTGAAACTTAAATGGCTATCATTTAGTGAATTCTGTTTTCACTTCTCACCATGGCTCTCAACTCTTAGCACAAAAAGCCTGGACAAAGCCAGCAATGGGGGAATACAGCCCAAAAATAGGGACAAATTTCAAATACTGATCTTATAGACTTAGAAAATTGCTAGAATAAAAGGTTTTGTGTTACCATTTATTTTCTGAAAAAATACGAAGTCTGAAATTCAAATGCCTGTCATTATTTAATGAATTCATCACACACACACACACACACACACACACACACACACACACACACACACACACACATTTATCATATGGTAATCAAAATGTATGCAGCCTCTGAAAAAAATGGTCAGGGACAATTTTGATAGTTATCACTAAACCTTTTTAAGACAGTCAACCTCTGAATCTTCAAGCCAGGTTATCTGTTTATTTATAGACTATGGTAGCAATAAGAAAGCATCCATGCTTGCTACTTACCAAGAGTCTCAAGAACTTTGTAATCCTTTGTGCAAGCTCATTCCTGAGCGAATGAAGAATATGTGTCTTACTCATGAAGTTGTAATAAAGTCTAATTAAAAAGCACTAAGACATCCTCAAAATTTAACATATTATATGGTATAGTTAGTGGTCCTATGGAAATGCACTTATCTGAGATTTTGATAATCATTGTGCAGTAATATTCATTTGTTACAGTATTTGGAAGTAAATGAAGAAAGGTACAAGAAAGAAGAAATTAGAAAGGCTGGCTGGTGCAGTGACCCCTATGTCTGGTAACAGTATGTGGCCTTTCCTGAAGGGCTAGCAGATGAGAGTGCAAGGCTGTGGACTATGTTTGTAACACAGGAGGAGGGAGGGACGTCAAAAGGCACAGAAAGTAATGCTGTCATTTGAAGTATAGGCTGAGAATCTGTAGCTCTGTGGTCAGCAGCAGACCTAACATCCTCTGTGTCACACACCACCATATACAGACACACGCACATTTATGCACATTCACACACATACACATGTGAAAACATAGACACACTCTCGCATTTGCAGTCTTCTGTATATTAGTACTTTCTATATCAACATGACTCTATATAGGCCCTGTAAATTTTCAGCACATAGTTCTGAAATACAAACTTTCTGTTTTACATGGCTCTGTGTACTCTGAGATTGTCAACACAAAGTTATGAGACACTCACACACACACACACACACACACACATACATAAGCAAAGCACACACAATCATACAGATGTGGACTATCTCAGTAAAATACTACATTGTCACAAATTATCTATACAGAGGATAATTTCTGATACAGATCTGTCACAGTACTGCTCAGAAGTGGGCGAGTCAAAAAGGCTTTGGATGTTATGTGCTGCAATCCTATAATCTGGGTAAAAACAGAAAATATGCTGCGTAAAGTTACACGTGCCAAGCTGAAACTGAACATCCCCACAGGAAATACGTATGCTTTCAATACACACACACACACACACACACACACACACACACACACACACACACACACACACTCACACCCACACACATTCCCTGAACATGATTCAGAAAAAAATAAGGTTTCCTTACTGCAATTTCATTATTCAGTTAAATAATCCTTCCCATTCGGAGTCTGCAATTTCATTCAGTTAAATAAGCCCTTCCCGTTCAGAGTGCCATTTCCACTCACAGAGCATTTGAACAGCTGGAAGTATGTGCACAACGTGAGCTCCTTGAGCTCAATTCCGACAGGGTGGTAGCCTTGACGGAGCTGATGTCATTGCGCATATGATGACATCAGTGCACAAAGTGTGTAAAATAAAAAAACATAGAGAAAAATTTGGAAATTAAGGGGTGCCACTCGGGAATTGTGGCACTCCTTCATCTGGACCAAAAAAAAGTAACACAAAAAGTAATGCACATTTGCATTACTAAAACAAGTAACTTATTACTATTACTGCGTTACTATATAGAAAAGTAATGCCTAATATTACTAGTTACTAAAAAATGTAATATGTTACAGTGATGCGTTACTTTTGTAATGCGTTACTCCCATCACTGCCTGTGCTAGAGTTTCTGCATTAAATCATTCACTTTGCAAGTATTCCATAACTTGAACTTCTATTTTTTTAACTTCTGCTTTACTAATCTTCTATTCTACATTCCTTCTTTATGAGCTTATATTTTATTGTAAAAATTTCCATATCTGGATGCCTTTGCCTATTTTTATTTTCAAATATCTTTGGGAGTGCCTTTTTGTGTTGATTAATTTGGCTTTCTCCTTTGCATAAATATTGCACTATATCAGATTTCTTTCTTTCCCATGTCCATATTTTTTTTTATACTTTTCAAAAGTCTCTAGATTTTGCTCTTTATATTTTCTCACTTCCTTGCTTGCTTCTTTTTCCAAATGGCTCAAGGTGTCTTGGTCTATATAATGTTTTTCATAAATCTATTGTATTAATGAACATAAATGTTTATTTGAAACTTCTGACAGTTTTTCCTGTGGAAGTATTTTTCTTTCCTCTAACTTCTCTCTTAATCTTTTTGTATATCTTCTGTCTGGAAATTCCGGGAGTCTTGCAAAATAGTAACAATACATAATTTCTTTCTTATCCTCAATAGTCCATTCTATCCTCTTTATGGTTCTTTTTTAGCCAATCAGTTTTTGCAATTTTTGTGGACTGCCACTTCCTTCTACAACAGGTAGGCCACCCTCACCCTGGACTTGGCCTAGCACCATTTTAGGAATGTTTCCATGTCTTGAGGACTCTAAACTGTCATTTTTTTTCCAGTTCTGGCACCAGTGAACCTACCATACTTCTCAACTGTATAGATTTTTGCAGAATGCCCAGATTTTTGGATCATATTTTTAGTTTGTTCTTCATAAAATCAGTGGTTTCTGGGCAACTTATTAAGTACTGAAGTCACTAAACAATGACAATAATTTGAGTTTCAGACTTCATATCCCTCAGAAAAGGCATTTTAACACAACTCCTTTTATTGTACCACCTTTCTAAGTTTATAAGAGCAATGTTTAAAATTTGTTACTCTTTTGTGGCCTTTGTCCCCCCATTATTTTTGGCTTTGTCCAGATTTCTTGTGCTAAGAGGTTTAGATATATGGCACCTACTAGGATGGGGCATTTTTTCTCCTGGGTCTTGTGTACTCAGCTATCTGTTTTTATTTTTTAACCTACTTCTGTCCATGATATATGCTATATAAAATGCATTCTATATGTCAGTGTCATTTTCATGAAATTTTGTAAAACAAACATGGTTCACCTCGTTAAGGTACTCACCAAGACTTGAGGATGAATTCACTTCCAGCAATACTACTCATTTTTGCCATGATTTTCTTCCTTCTGTTATATATTATTTTGTGATTCCACCAGGGTGGCTTGTTTTTTTAGTTAGTTCTGTACTCCCTCCTTGTGGGTACAGCTGCCTCCATGCAGCTATCAACATGCTTGTATAGGGCTCTGTGAACAGTTCTGAATAGTCAGTAGTGTTCTCAAGGTTTATGGGGGTTTGACATTTTCCCAAGTTTCACTTAATAGCAGAAGATAGCCTTAGAGTAGTTCCTGAATATTCCAGGGTTATCTGGGGGTCCAGGTTTTATTTTTACTTCAAAGGAGACCATTTTGTGGTCTGACCTTATCAGGGAATACATTACACTAGGGAGTGTGCAGCACTCTCCCATATTAGCAAACCAGATCCAGTATGGTTGCACCACTGGTTGGTATACTGACAATCTGTTCCATAGAGTTTGTGTTTACAAAATGCAAGAATCGTGGTGTCTATATGTTTGGTGTCATATAGGATTCCCAGTTAATAATAGTATAATTAAAGCTTCCCATGAATATGGTATTGGGTTGGATAATGAGTGTTTCCAATAAGTTTAAATACATGGTATGGGTTTTATGGGTCATAGCGGGGGACCTATAGTTTGCAAGGAAGTGGTGTTGGATTTTCCTTATGGTGATTTGAATACAGAGTAGCTCAAGTGCATTGTTCAGGTTGACCAGACTTTAGGTCTATTTCTTTTTTATGTAAATCAAGACACCTTCACCTTTAGTCCCTGTCTGGGTAGTAGTTGGTCTAAATGTGTGGAAAGTATTATAACCTTGCACTATCAGTATGTTCTCTGCAGCTTTAAACCTTGTCTCAATGACTGCACAGATGTCAGCATTCTCTAGGGTGAAGAGAGCTTCTAAGAAGTGGAGTTTTTTGCTTAGACTTCTAGCATTGAGCATTAATACCTTTAGATTTTCTTGGTTTTGATTTGCTATATCGGAAGTACTTTCAGTTTGGCATTGCCTAAAAATGTTAGCTAATATTTGAAAGCCACAGGGGAGAGAGGCAGACCATTCCTGGCAAAGCAGCGTGGTTTGTTAACCATCTCCTTCCATGCTGACAAATATTGTACCCCTTTAGAATGACACCTGAAACTAAGTCAATTATTAAAGTCATTCATCTTTTGTTTGTATTGCGGCATCATCTTTGCGAAGGTAAAATGCTGCTCAATGCTAGGCTCGTACCAGCCTGGGACAAATTTTCTGAGAGCTCCATGATGTCTGTGTTTATACAGTCTGTGGGAGGTATATCTCAGGTCATTTACACCCACATGGACTATGGCTAAGTCTTACTGGTACATGTGGTCCAATGACCTGAGTGCGTGCATAATGTGGTAGATCCTAGCCCCTAATAAGCAACCAACTGTGACTTTCTCCTTACTCAGCCTGGTAAGAAGGACATCAGTGTGTCTCACAATAGAGTCTCCAATTACCAGAATGTTTGATTGTGTGGTGGATTGCTTTATGGGCTTAGAAGTAGAGGCTCCATGAGATGTGGCTGTATGTGTTAATGTGGGTGTTGTTTTGATAGAGTGCATTCAGGACTGCTGAAGTTATTTGTTATGTGTACTTCATATAGGAGGTCTTTGAGGTTTAGGAAGGTTACATTTAAGTGGCTTAGCATATGTGGGTTTATATGTCTACTTTGAATTGCGTGTGATGGGTGCAGTGTGTGTACTACTGACAACCTTACTGAAATTAGCAGTACTTTTATGGGAGAGTTTTTTTCCTCTAGTGTGACATTGTGTAAATACATCACTCACACATCATATCAATTTGTTTGAGCATTAACTGATTGTCAGTAAACATGAGACAATTTCTACATTGCCCTGGGATGCCCATATCCACCAAGCTGGTAATAGTGATAGTGGCAAAGTTCATATCCATGGCTACAAACACATTTTTTATTGATTAGACAGTTGAAGTGAGAATAATAAGCAATGTTGGGAATACCTGGTTTGCAACACTGGGGACAGTGCCTGTCATTGCAAACTGGTTGTCCTGTGTGCAACTAGGTATTGCTAAAATTTCAATTGTGCTTTTATAGAAAAAATGTCACTCAAGATGTCAGTGTCTATACAGGGCACTGCCAAACACTTGAGGGAAAACTAATAAGTAGACTCTGAAATGTTAAGGATGAAATAGTTACACAGATATTCTGAAATTAGAAACAAATCAAGCAGTACTTACTGAAAACAATGAATTAGCTTGTCAAGAATGATGAAAAGAGGGGAGTTGTATGAATGGCTACTACCTGGCTAGTACTAGTGGTGGTCTCATCACAGCTTCACTCTGCTTGGACACAATGCTCCTTTGCTTCTTCTCTCACTAAAAGCAAACCATTAGCACCAATCCCAAGATGAGAAGCAGGCCACAGCCTGTTTGGTGATCCACAGTCTTGTCGCAGGTGATGCTAGGATCTGTAGGCTTGTTCTAGCCTTTTCCTGGTAGATGCCTTAAATAGCAACCAGACCAATCAGGAACATCAGGCAGAGACACTCACTGCCCAACCAGAAACAGTCAGGAATCAATGCACTCTACTCCTTCTCTCACTAGGTGCAGAATATAAGCACAAATTCCAAGCTGTCACATATGAATCAGTTGTTAGGCAATCCAGTAATCAGCAGTCTACAGGAATTAATGTCCTTCTCACACCAGGAGAAAACAGAAGCACCAATCTCAAGATGACTACTAAAACACAGAATGTGAGCTCTCCAATAATTGGTGGTCTTGCAAAAGTTGTTGCAGATTTTAAATTTAAGGTGGAAAAAGGGGTTAATATCCTAAGAACTGAAGTATGCACTAAGCAGTTAAATATGAAAGGGGGGGCAACTTGAGGTTTAGCTGTGTAAGTGGAGTGCCACTAATTTTAAAAGAGCAAGATAGATTGAAAGGGGATAGGCACTTTGTATTCTGGTTCGATGGAATACAGTAATATGGTCAATACATTTAAGTAGTTGAAGGGGAGATATTTCACAAAATGATAATTTTGTGCTTACTCACAACAGCCAGTGAAAGGGGACAGGGAAGGAGACATGTGGTCAAATTAACACAAGGGGGCAGGCAACTACAAATCCAGTTGATTTTAAGAACACAACAGCACCAAGGAGGGAGGGTGGGATAAATTTCTGTATGACTCACAAGAGACACAACTGTAGTTTCTTTCCTAGTTTTAATATGCTATTAAAAGCATAAGTAAAACACAATGTAAAGAAAACAAATCACAATATACAAAATAGAAGAAGGGAATAAAGTAATACAAAATGCAAGAAATCAAAAGCAAACTAACCTTTCCCTCATAACATGCTGTGGCAGAGTCCAAGTGAGCTTTTTCAGTAAAGCTTTGAAATGTTTTATTTTACGCTTTAAATAGAAGATTTAGTTCCTTGCTCTACCCTCAGTTCACAGATAATTAACCTTAATTGACCTGTTATATCTTCTTTGTGACTCCTTAACTTACCTGTTCTAATTTCTGTGTGACTCACAGGAGACAACTCTGTGGTCTCTTTCCTACTTTTAATATGCAATTAAAAGCAGAACACAAGTAAAACACAGTGCAAAGAAAATAAATCACAGTATACAAAATAGAAGAAGGCAATAAAGTAATACAAAATACAAGAAAGCAAAAGCAAACTAACCTTTCCCTCACAGCAAATTGTGACAGAGTCCGGGTGAGCTTTTCCAGGCTGATTTTGGTTCCCATGTTGTGACTGCCAATGATATGACACAAATGTCTCAGTGTCAATGACTCAGTGTATAACATGCTCCTTTGTTTCTGAAAGACCAAAGACTGTGGCTTCTATTCCCACTACTTTTGCTGGAAGACAAGACGATTGAGGTTTCTATTTCCACTTTAAGTGATTGCATTAATGTTTCAAATTGTTGATACTTCAGTGCATCATTAGGTTTGTGCTACACACATGAGTGTGGCATCCTTTGGAAGAGATACATTGAGGAGTTCAGCACTCCTGAATATGGTGTCCTTTGGAAGACAAACCAAACCATGGTCCCATTTGCTTGAGTTGTTGGTAGTGCAGCTGAATGTAAAAGATCTCATGGCACCTATCAAAAAGAAAAGCAGAATTCTCTGATGCCCTGGACAAATTTCCCATAGTAATTTGAATACTTCCCCATATCTTCCATGAAAACAGGCTACTAGGTTAGTGAAATTAACCTGGTTAACAAAGGATAAATAAATAAATAAAATAATGAGTCACAGTTAGATGACACAGTGACACTGTCTACCTCTATTGTGGCTGAACCTCTAATCCCATTTAGAGGATGAATGTGTAGCCATACCCACAGACAAAACCAAGGTTATTTAGTCTAGCCACTTACATCAATGGCCTGACTACTAAAGGTATCCTGAGGCTGTTCGTCCAGTTTTAAATAACTATATTATGAACTATAGAATAGATTAGTAAAATCTTGCAGGCTATGTCATTATAATACTGGTGTGTCCAAACAGACATATCAAGGCAGTGAAATTGCGCTTTAAAAAGGACAATCACACTTTCTGTGATGATCTGGGGTTTAGTATATTTTGGCTGTGTTTTCTGTGTTCCATAGGGATGTCATAAATCAGGATCTAGAAAGTTAGGAGCATCACCTATAGCAGAGGTTCTACAGTAAAAGGGGTTAATACATGTGGATACACTATATATGTAGCTGTATGCATTAATGTTAGCTACAGTGCATGGACAGTCTATCTTGATCATGTCGTATTTCAGGAAGTTGAGATATACTTGAAAGATGTTCCATATATGTGAATTTTGTGGACTGTCTGTGTGCTCTGTGTGGTTTTAATTCCTAGCCCTCTACCTCTTTTTTTCAATATTTGGGATACAGCCAAAAATAATGGAGAGCAGAGGCTCACAATCTTGGCCAATTTTCTATATATTACCACAATCCACTAAGAAAATTAACAAAACAACAGATTTTGCATCAAGATGTTTTTTTTGAAAAATAAGGAGCATGAACTTTTAATGTCTGGCATTATTGACTGACTACAACTCTCAGACATTTTCCATAAAAAAAAAAAAAAATACAAGGGATCAGACAATGATGAGGCAAAATCAGACTGCGCAGTTGCATGCCATCTGTCAGATCGCAGAATGGCAGCCATTTTGTTTCATTACACTTTGTGACTGAGGGTTAGGTGGAGATACTGTTTCTACATATGTACAATCTACAGGATGCAACACCTCATAATGGGCATAATCATACCAAGTAAACATGGTATTAGGTTTTTCCAGTGGTGTGCTAGAAAACCATATGGCTCCCTATTGAAATGTCTGCACTCGAAATGCCAAGTCTCAGCAAGCCAAAAAAAATTAAAAAAGGCAGAAAACACAGGAGAAGAGCAAATTTTGAAAATCGTCATTCATTCCTATAGTTTCTGTGCATGAGGTCCACATGTCCAACAAGGTCCATAGGATTTCCCAGTCTTCTTTAAAGTAATAAAAAAGTATTTTTGTCAGAAAAGTTACATAGTGTTACCCACTTCTGGCAGGATTGCAGTTGATCCTGGATACTATCTCACACATACCAGAGGCAAGCACTGGTGCAAGTAATTAATGTAGGCCACTGCATGTCTGAGGCTGCTACTGTTAGCAGTTATGTATCTGTAACTCCAGAAATATTGTTGCATTTACCCATATATAATGAAACACACAGTGCTATACAATCTCCAGTACATATGGTTATGAATAGTGACTCTCTTCACCTCACATACATTTACATATAATTGGGACGTCATTTCCCTATCTGCTTTCATTTGCATACTTTTTACTGTGCAGCTGTGTGATTGCACTATGGTATAATGTCACACTATGAAATATCACCAGTTTGCAATTTGCTGCACATTGTCATTTCCGGTTCAAATGTGTTCTGCATTCTACACGATTTAGCTATAAATCTTAGCCATAATGTTTTCCTATATCTCCTAGTAATCATGAAAAACGTGGTATATCATTATCTCAGACAAATATGGTGACAAAACTGAATCAAGTTAAGATGTTATTAAATTTCTTTCCTTAATTTCCGGTTTTCTATTTCAAGGCACCTTACAGGCAGTGGCTTTGTATTGATATGTTAAGTGTAGTACACAGGATTTCTAGCCTTTAAAAGCAGACTAGGCTGAAAGATAATGAGCAATGTATTTGAAAAATGCCTAATGGAGCTTATTTTCAGCAATTTAGATTTATGCCCCAAATTTGGCTTGTCAGATTTCTGCTTAAGGGGTTGAGAGGCTAAATTTTGTGGAAAAAAAAGCCCAAAGTAAAATTTTCCCCAAAATCCCCCCAAAAGGGTTTAAAGATTTAAAAAAAATTTTTTAAATGACCATATCCCATTCGTGAGGGGGGGGGGGGGGGGGGGGGGGGGGGGGGGGGGGGGGGGGCTCTGGATGTGTCCATGGAAGGCAAGAAGCAGTTATGCAGTGTAAATGTGCAGAGTATTCCCCATCCAAAGTAGATCACAAATCGACCGTGGCTTTTCATCTGTCCTTGATTTTGCAAAATGTTCTGGTTTTCTATCAGATTTTTGTACTGTTGATTTATGCTTCTTATTCTGGAACTGTATGCTGTCACAGTGCCCTGTTGCTCTGTTTAAGTAGCCATGGTTTAATGAACATCAGGTAAGCTTGTCGGAGATTGTAAGATGCAAGTAAGCTTTAGTAAGCTTGTCGGATATTGTAAGATGCAAGTAAGCTTTAGTAAGTATATTGTTAAAGAATTACCAGCATTGAAAGCCTTTTCGTTGTTGCCATGCAGAGAATATTTACATGACTAGATAATGTATAAGCCTTGGGTATTGAAATGCATATGACAGTTTTATTTATTTTATTTGCAGTTGGTTTTGCCAGGATAGTCCATTGGGCCAAATGAACCCGTTTTCAATGGAGTCCTGGGAGAAAAGCTCCAAAACTAAGTAGGTTATTAATAGATATACAAATTATACAATTACACAGAAGTTAATCATACAAGAAATAACAATTTGAAAATAATACAACTAGAGCGAGTACAATCTAGTGATGAAATTAATAGGTAATACAGACTAAAGGGAAATTTAGCACAAAAGCACTGAAATTGCCTGGGGGACTAGTTGGTTTATATACTTCTAATAGATTTTTGATTGTTGGATCTTGATACTCTTGCAGGAAGGTGCATTTTAAAGGCTGATGAAAGGGAGGGACAAAGGGAGGGGTTGAAAATGAGCTTATGTGCAAGATTTAGTTGAGTATATGTGAGAACTGGGTAGCTCTAGCCATTTTAGTTTTTGGAGAGAGGAACAGTGGTGGGTGGAGGACTTGTGGTTGGTAGCGAACTTGGCAATTTTGTTGTAGCAAGAGGAAAGTTGTGTTGGAGGTCTGTAGATTAGTTAGGAGTGGAGCTCCATAGAGAAGGGAGAGGATAAGAAATGAGGTAGAGGGTGATTTTGGTAGCAGGTGTAAGGTAATGATTTTGTCGGTAAAGCATACCGGTTTTCTTGATATTTAACTGTAGGTGGGAGTTGAATTTGAGCTGGTATCAATTTGGACCCCAAGTAACTTGGTCTCTGACACCAGTTCCAGGGGTAGATTATTTTGTCTAGAGATGTGGAATGTGTTTATATTGAAAGAAGTTGCCTTAGAGGGGATGAATAACATTAATTTGGTTTTAGAGGCATTGAGTGCTAGGTGATTCCTTTTCATCCATTGCTCAGTTGTTGTAAAAGCATCTTGAGTCAGTTTTAGGAGTGAGGGATAGAGGTGGCAAGATAATAGCAGAATCATCGGCATATTGGATGATGTCTGAGAATGGGATAGAGTTGCGGAAATCATTTATAAATATATTTGAGAAGGGGACTCGGTATAGAGCCCTGGGGTACCCCAGTAGGAGTATTTAGAAATGAGGAGGTGGCCTTTTTCCATTTGACTGCTTGAGATCTGTTAGATAAGTAGCTGGAGAACCAGTTCCAAGGAGGAGGGAGATGGGTAAAGTTTAGTTAGTAGCAGGCTGTGAGAGTGTGTCAAAGGCCTTGGAGAGGTCGAGTAGTAGGGTAGAAACAATTTGGCCAGAGTCGCGGGCTTTATTTACAGTTTCAAGGAAGGAGAGGAGGCGGTCATAATGCTATGATGTTGTCTGACTCCATGTGTGGGAGTTAGTAGGTGATTATCTAAGAGATGTGGAAGGAGTTGTAGTTGGATACACTTTTCTAGGAGTTTAGAGATGGGGACAGAATAGCGATGGGGCGGAAATTAGTAACATTGTTGTTGTTGCCACCTTTTATGTAGAGGCATGATAAAGGCCCTTTTCCAGACTTGGGGTACTATACATTCTTGGATAGAGCAGTTGATTAAAAATGCTAATAGGGTAAGCGATTGCTTCAGCAGCTTTGCCAAGAAAGAAAGAAGGGATGTTATCAGGAGCATTGGTGCATGGCTTCAGTTTCATAAGGAATTTCTTTATAGTAGAAGTTGGGTATAGGTTTAAATGAGAAAAAAAGGAGTGTGAAGAGGGAGAATTAGAGGCAGATGAAGCTGATGAAGTAGTAGGAGGAGGAGGGATGGGAGTTAGTAGATGGGAATGAGGAAGTAGTAGCAGTGTAGTGGTCTTAGAGAAAGATGGCGTTAATTTGGAAATGGATTCAATGAAAAGAGTTAAATTGGGTAGCCAAGTCTTGGTCAGGAGCGTTTGGGTCTGGGGTAGGGGTATCTGGTTTGCTGGGGTTAAGTAGAGTAGAGATACCTTTCCAAAATTTCTGAGGGTTTGATTTTATTATTTTGAAGTGTGGAAAAGTAGTTTTGTCGGTCTAAGATTATGAGCTTTTTACCTTATTTCAAGTATTTTATATTCATTGTAATAAAAAGGACAGGATTACAGTATTTTCAGAAGTTCATTACATTTTATTGCAGACCAGTGTCTTATAGCAGTGTCTGTGTGTTAGTACAGTTGTAGTTGGGTCAGGGTGGCTTTAATGGTATATGGTAAATAAGCATTGCTACCTTATTTAAAGCTTATGTGCAAACACAATAGGTAGTGATGAAACAATGCTCTGCTAAAAATGCTTTAATGCTCCACAATGCTGAGATCAGTTATCACTGGCTACCAGGATTTCACCCACTTCAGCTCAAGCACAGTGCCGTTCAGTGCAACCTTCCCAGAACTAATTTGTCTGACCAGAATTATTTGGTGTGTGTATTAGAGGGAGGTAGCATACCCCTCAGCTGTCCAGATTTTTGCCCCATATTCCTCCTAAAAAGGATTGAAGTTGCTAAATGAGGCATTTCAGTTTTAGATGTCATTTAGAAAAATGCATACCAACACAAATCCTGTTACTCTTGTAATTTTCTAAGTTTCTGAGAGCCATATTTATAATCTGTCCCTATTTATTTTAGGCTTTGTCCAGATTTCTTGCACTAAGGTTGAGGCCTTGAGGGTGTGGTATGTTTGTGAGAGTGAAATGCCCAAGTGAAATGCCCAAGTTAGAGTTAACAGGTGGAATTTTCAAGTGCATTTTCAAGGAACTGTGAGTTTTAAGGGAAGATAAGTCCACTGCTGCTCACCACAAGTAGAATACTTGCATCTTAATGTAAAGGCTTGAGGTTCTATTCCTACAGCATATACATTTGTATGCTGCAGTCCTCAGGATGCCCTCCTTTGGATGAGATGCCTAATAACTATGAACCTGTGTTTGAGCTTGTCATCCATTTTCTATTGCAATATACCAGCTTACCATTTTTTTAATTTAACATAGGCAATTTATTCTTTGATGGCAACAGGCACTGAATTTGTAAATGAAACACTGAAATATACAGCAACAACATCTTCATTAGTTTCAGATATCTTTAATGTGGAATTATTCAGATTACTTTTACTTCAGCAGAGTCACTCAAACAAGTGCTGCTGTATAATACAAGGGATATAATTCAATCAGGTAAATCTAATAACTTTTGCATGGCCCTAACGGTGTGCAAGGAGCCTATTGCTTGAAAACAGTTCAAAGGTAAATAACCTGCCACTGGCCAGATGCATTTTCTTTGAATGTGGGTTTCAATGCTGTTTCATTGAATGTGAGTTTCAAAAGTAGAGAAGCTTTAATGCCAAGTCTGTTTTCATTGTAAGACTATTGCTTTGTTTAGGTTTAGTAAATGTCTCAGTGTTTGGGCTATAATGTTTGAAATAAAAGTTGTAAATTAAATCCAACTGCCTGTAATCATTGTAGAACTAAAGCATAAAACAGTATGCACACAGATTTGAACAGTGTCTACAGTAAATGGGGAGAAATAGCCAAGTAATGGGACACTGGAATGGCTGTGTGGGCGGGGCTTGGGTGGGTGGACTTGGGCGGGGCTGTGTTGGCAGGGGGCGGGGTGAGCTATGTGGGTGGGGCTCTGGGTTTGCACCCCCCTGCAAAAAATCCTGCGGGCTCCCTTGCCTGAGTGTGTGCATAATGTGGTAGATCCTAGCCCATAATAAGCAACCAACTGTGACTTTCTCCTTACTCAGCCTGGTAAGAAGGACATCAGTGTGTCTCACATTACCAGAATGTTTGATTGTGTGGTGGATTGCCTTATGGGCTTAGAAGTAGAGGCTCCATGAGATGTGGCTGTATGTGTCGATGTGGGTGTTGTTTTGAAAGAGTGCATTCAGGACTGCTGAAGTTATTTGTTATGTGTACTTCATATAGGAGGTCTTTGAGGTTTAGGAAGGTTGCATTTAAGTGGCTTAGCATACGTGGGTCTATATGTCTACTTTGAATTGTGTGTGATGTGTGCAGTGTGTGTACTACTGACAACCTTACTGAAATTAGCAGTACTTTTATGGGAGAGTTTTTTTCCTCTAGTGTGACATTGTGTAAATACATCACTCACACATATTATCAATTTGTTTGAGAATTAACTGATTGTCAGTAAACATGAGACAATTTCTACATTGCCCTGGGATGCCCATATCCACCAAGCTGTTAATAGTGATAGTGGCAAAGTTCATATCCATGGCTACAGACACATTTTTTATTGATTAGACAGTTGAAGTGAGAATAATAAGCAATGTCGGGAGTACCTGGTTTGCAACACTGGGGACAGTGCCTGTCATTGCAAACTGGTTGTCCTGTGTGCAACTAGGTATTGCTAAAATTTCAATTGTGCTTTTATAGAAAAAATGTCACTCAAGATGTCAGTGTCTCCACAGGGTACTGCCAAACACTTGAGGGAAAACTAATAAGTAGACTCTGAAAATTTAAGGATGAAATAGTTATGCAGATATTCTGAAATTAGAAACAAATCAAGCAGTACTTACTGAAAACAATGAATTAGCTTGTCAAGAATGATGAAAAGAGGGGAGTTGCATGAATGGCTACTACCTGGCTAGTACTAGTGCTGGTCTCATCACAGCTTCACTTTGCTTGGGCACAATGCTCCTTTGCTTCTTCTCTCACCAAAAGCAAACCATTAGCACCAATCCCAAGATGAGAAGCAGGCCACAGCCTGTTTGGTGATCCACAGTCTGGTCGCAGGTGATGCTAGGATCTGTAGGCTTGTTCTAGCCTTTTCCTGGTAGATGCCTTAAATAGCAACAAGACCAGTCAGGAACATCAGGCAGAGGCACTCACTGCCCAACCAGAAACAGTCAGGAATCAATGCACTCTACTCCTTCTCTCACCAGGTGCAGAATATAAGCACAAATTCCAAGCTGTCACATATGAATCAGTTGTTAGACAATCCAGTGATCAGCAGTCTACAGGAATTAATGTCCTTCTCACACCAGGAGAAAACTGAAGCACCAATCTCAAGATGACTACTAAAACACAGAATGTGGGCTCTCCACTAATTGGTGTTCTTGCAAAAGTTGTTGCAGATTTTAAATTTAAGGCGGAAAAAGGGGTTAATATCCTAAGAAGTGAAGTATGCACTAAGCAGTTAAATATGAAAGGGGGGGCAACTTGAGGTTTAGCTGTGTAAGTGGAGTGCCACTAATTTTAAAAGAGCAAGATAGATTGAAAGGGGATAGGCACTTTGTATTCTGGTTCAATGGAATACAGTAAGATGGTCAATACATTTAAGTAGTTGAAGGGGAGATATTTTACAAAATGATAATTTTGTGCTTACTCACAACAGCCAGTGAAAGGGGACAGGGAAGGAGACGTGGTCAAATTAACACAAGGGGGCAGGCAACTACAAAGCCAGTTGATTTTAAGAGCACAACAGCACCAAGGAGGGAGGGTGGGAAAAATGTCTGTATGACTCACAAGAGACACAACTGTAGTTTCTTTCCTAGTTTTAATATGCTATTAAAGCATAAGTAAAACACAATGTAAAGAAAACAAATCACAATATACAAAATAGAAGAAGGGAATAAAGTAATACAAAATGCAAGAAAGCAAAAGCAAACTAACCTTTCCCTCACAGCAAATTGTGACAGAGTCTGGGTGAGCTTTTCCAGGCTGATTTTAGTTCCCATGTTGTGACTGCCAATGATATGACACAAATGTCTCAGTGTCAATGGCTCAGTGTGTAACATGCTCCTTTGTTTCTAAAAGACCAAAGACTGTGGCTTCTATTCCCACTACTTTTGCTGGAAGACTAGACGATTGAGGTTTCTATTTCCACTATAAGTGATTGCATTAATGTTTCAAATTGTTGATACTTCAGTGCATCATTAGGTTTGTGCTACACACATGAATGTGGCATCCTTTGGAAGAGATACATTGAGGAGTTCAGCACTCCTAAATATGGTGTCCTTTGGAAGACAAACTAAACCATGGACCCATTTGCTTGAGTTGTTGATAGTGCAGCTGAATGTAAAAGATCTCATGGCACCTATCAAAAAGAAAAGCAGAATTCTCTGATGCCCCAGACAAATTTCCCATGGTAATTTGAATACTTGCCCATAGCTTCCATGAAAACAGGCTACTAGGTTAGTGAAATTAACCTGGTTAACAAAGGATAAATAAATAAATAAAATAGTGAGTCACAGTTAGATGACACAGTGACACTGTCTACCTCTATTGTGGCTGAACCTCTAATCCCATTTAGAGGATGAATGTGTAGCCATGCCCACAGAGAAAACCAAGGTTATTTAGTCTAGCCACTTACATCAATGGCCTGACTACTAAAGGTATCCTGAGGCTGTTCTTCCTGTTTTAAATAACTATATTATGAACTATAGAATAGATTAGGAAAATCTTGCAGGCTGTGTCATTATAATACTGGTGTGCCCAAACAGACATATCAAGGCAGTGAAATTGCACTTTAAAAAGGACAATCACACTTTCTGTGATGATCTGGGGTTTAGTATATTTAGGCTATGTTTTCTGTGTTCTATAGGGATGTCATAAATCAGGATCTAAAAAGTTAGGAGCATCACCTATAGCAGAGGTTCTACAGTAAAAGGGGTTAATACATGTGGATACACTATATATGTAGCTGTATGCATTAATGTTAGCCACAGTGCATGGATATTCTATCTTGATCATGTCGTATTTCAGGAAGTTGAAATATACTTGAAAGATGTTCCATATATGTGAATCTTGTGGACTGTCTGTGTGCTCTGTGTGGTTTTAATTCCTAGCCCTCTACCTCTTTTTTTCAATATTTGGGATACAGCCAAAAATAATGGAGAGCAGAGGCTCACAGTCTTGGCCAATTTTCTATATATTACCACAATCCACTAAGAAAATTAACAAAACAACAGATTTTGCATCAAGATGTTCTTTTTGAAAAATGAGCATGAACTTTTAATGTCTGGCATTATTGACTAACTATAACTCTCAGACATTTTCCATAAAAAAAATAAAAAATACAAGGGGTCGGACAATGATGAGGCAAAATCAGACTGCGCAGTTGCATGCCATATATCAGATCGCAGAATGGCAGCCATTTTGTTTCATTACACTTTGTGACTGAGGGTTAGGTGGAGATACTATGTACACTCTACAGCATGCAACACCTCATAATGGGCATAATCATACCAAGTAAACATTGTATTAGGTTTTTCCAGTGGTGTGCTAGAAAACCATATGGCTCCCTATTGAAATGTCTGCACTCGAAATGCCAAGTCTCAACAAGCCAAAAAAAAAATAAAAAAGGCAGAAAACACAGGAGAAGAGCAAATTTTGAAAATCGTCATTCATTCCTATAGTTTCTGTGCATGAGGTCCACATGTCCAACAAGGTCCATAGGATTTCCCAGTCTACTTTAAAATAATAAAAAAATATTTTTGTCAGAAAAGTTACATAGTGTTACCCACTTCTGGCAGGATTGCTGTTGATCCTGGATACTATCTCACACATACCAGAGGCAAGCACTGGTGCAAGTAATTAATGTAGGCCACTGCATGTCTGAGGCTGCTACTGTTAGCAGTTATGTATCTGTTGTATTTACCCATGTATAATGAAACACACAGTGCTCTACAATCTCCAGTACATATGGTTATGAATAGTGACTCTCTTCACCTCACATACATTTACATATAATTGGGACGTCATTTCCCTATCTGATTTCATTTGCGTACTTTTTACTGTGCAGCTGTGTGCTTGCACTATGGTATAATGTCACACTATGAAATATCACCAGTTTGCAATTTGCTGCACATTGTCATTTCCGGTTCAAATGTCTTCTGCATGCTACACGATTTAGCTATATATCTTAGCCATAATGTTTTCCTATATCTCCTAGTAATCATGAAAAACGTGGTATATCATGATCTCAGACAAATATGGTGACAAAACTGAATAAGTTAAGATGTTATTAAATTTCTTTCCTTAATTTCCCCTTTTCTGTTTCAAGGCACCTTACAGACAGTGGCTTTGTACTGATATGTTAAGTGTAGTACACAGGATTTCTAGCCTTCAAAAGCAGACTAGGCTGAAAGATAATGAGATTTTCTGAATATCAAACTATAGAACTACAGGCTGTAGAAACTGACATAAACACACATGATGCAGGTCAAATACAATGAACCCATTGTATAGTTTTGTCAAGTAGGGGAAGATCACTTCAAAAATAAATAAAAATGTAAATAAAAATGTCACAGAAAATATTTTCCTTGAGAAATAAATATGTTTTTGTTAGTCTCTCTTTGATATCATAGATTCATTGGTTTTCTGGGGAAATATATGTTTGCCACATGATGCTTGATACTGGGATGTATCTTTGCACAATTCAAAAATGAAAAAGCACTCACAAACTAAATCAAAGTAAATAAAGCAAATGATGCTAGAAAAAGCACAAACTCTATTTATTAAATCCAACTGAGTAACTGAGATCTGAAGAAGTCCAGCCACCGTGCTGGACGAAAAGTGCTTAAGTTACTCACTTGGATTTAATGAATAGAGTTTGTACTTTTGCTAACATCAGTTGCTTTATTTACTTTGATCTTTGTACAATTCACCTGTCTGAGACCTACACAGGCACCCACAGCTGGGTCTTGGTCAAATGTGGTCCTAGGCAGGGTAATTGACAGAGACTCTAGCCACACCAGTACCCTATTACTTGTCAGTCTCTCTCCAAAGACAGTGAACATTGAAAAGAGACTTAGCATGAGCCACAGTAAAGATTTCCTCTTTTGACACTCAGGTGTATTGAAAATGCATCTGTCAAATCAACTCATTAAATTAGAAGGGGCATCTTGGATTCAGAGACAAATAGCACAGACTGAAGCACTAAATAGCATAAATGGAGGTACTAATTAACGTCTATTTGAAAGGTGCAAGAAATCAAAACCCAAATGTGTAATGTATTTGCTAACAGTCTAAAACAGCCCATTGAATGCATGTTCCTTTTCAGGAATATCCCAGGATCATTATCTGGTAAAGGGACTGGAGCCACACAGTGGACAAACAAAGGCAGAGAGAGCCATGCCATGTACTACTGGAAACAGCTCATTAACATTTCATAGCCTTACTGGCCTGCACTAAGTGCTAGACAAACTGCTGTTGCCCAAACATTGAGCATATCACACCCATGCACCTGCAAAGAAACAAGCTAAATTAAAATGAATTCATACTTAAAATATTAACATTAAACATGTAAACTTCATGATGTCCAGTTTATTCAAACTGTGAACAGTCAACAAAACAAAGGCATTAAGGATCATACCAGTAGGACATGGTTCATATGATAATGCTCCTGCTTACTATAATCCATTCCTTCCTTTACACCATAACTAGCATGGGATGCAGGAACCACATATTCATATACACACACAAATGTGACCATGATTTACAGCCCTTGTATGAGTGCAGACACATCAGATGTTTGCTTGGGATCAAATGAAAAATATACATACATACATGTTGTGAGAACCATACAGTGCAACACATTACATCTCCATGCCCTCTCAACTTCTTAGCTCAAAAATCTAAGAGAAACACCCAAATCAGTATCAGATTTTAAATGTTGGTCTTACACACTCAGAACATTGCTAGCATAGCAGGATTTACATTGGCTTGCATTTTCTGAAGGGTACTATGTCTGAAACTCACATTTGTCATTATTTAGTTATTGCAGTCCATTCTACCAAAAAGCCACACATTTTATGAGGAACAAGCAACAAATATGAGTGAGAAAATTACAGTTGAGAACTGCACCATTTGCACCCTTATCTGGTGAAAATATTTGCCACCATAATAAATGAAATTATTTTTCAAAACCATGTCTATCAGATTTAAAATAACCTGCAAGTTGTCACTAGAAATTCTAGTTTTATCCACCAAAGCAGCTTTAAGCCAAGCTAACCCCTCTTCTTGAGGAATAACAGTGAATAGATCTTTAATATCCACTGTTACGAAAATGATGTTATCATAAATCATATACAAATCTATACCCTGAAGGAATTCCCATGAATCCTTCGGGATAGTTTTCTCAATATTCCAACGTTTTTTTCAATTTTACATCCAAGAATTTTGTAATGGCATAGTTTTTGAGCCCTCAGCCAAAACTATAGGTCTAAGAGGGGGATTTAACTGTTTTTTATGATCCTTGGGAATCCCAAACATAGTAGGTATCCTAGGTTGAGAAACATGTAAAAATCTGAAAGTATCTATATTAATTAGTCCTTTCAACAACATATTGTTTAGGGCTACCTCTATTTTCTTATATGCCACATGGATCTTGTTCTTAGAAACCCTAATGTGGGTAAAGTGGTCTCCCAAAATTTCATTCATCTTCCCTTCATAAATTACCTGATCCATAAGTACCATACCCCCTCCCTTATCAGGTTTCATAACCCTGATATGCAAGTTTTCCTGTAGTTCACTTAAAATGTTTCTCTCATTTTCATTTAGGTTGTATTTTTTAGATTTACCTACAACCTTTCTTAATTCATTCTCCAGTATAACCTCAAAATTCTTCAATTGAGGGTGTATAGGTGGATTGTATTCACTTTTACATTTTAAGCAGGCCTGTGTATCTGTTTTGGTTTGTCCCTGAAACATAACTTCCAAATTAAGTTGTCTAATGAACATTTTGAAATCCAGTAACAGCCTAGTAATATCACATTTTTTTATATGGCACGAATTTAAAACCCCTGGAAAGTAAACTAAAATGATCAACAGTTAATTCAATACCAGTGTAGTTAAAAATGTAATTCCTATAAGTAAATATATTGTTTTCACTAGTAATTTCATCAAAAACCCTCACAGGGTGATCATTTTCCAAAGGTGTATCTACCCCTTGGTCCTGAGTTAATACCTCTGATGTCAATGGAAATATTGCTGTTTCATCATCCCACGGTGTCCCCCCTCCCCTCCTTCCCCTCTGAGGTGGATAGTAATATTGAGGGGCCCCCTGGTTCATTAATCTTTCTGAACGCCAGGGAGGGGGATACTCTAAAGGGTCTAATTGACTGGTGGCGTCACCCACCTCTTCTTCATCAACAATATCTAAACACTCAACATTTACTTCATTCCTCTCCCAACTCTTAATATTTTTACTATTTTTCTTAGGTGCAGGATAGCATTGCCTTTCTTTATACTCCAAAATGTCCCTGTTTAGTTTTTTAATCTACCTGTTAATATTAACTGTACATGATTCATCTATCTTATCCATCATAGCAAAATATTTATTTCTTTCCGCTTCAACAGTATGCAACAAATCATTTGTAATACAATTGTTTAAATGTTCTATTAACAGTAGTGAGTTCATCCATTCTAGTTTCATTACATCTAATAACAATCTTAACCACATCAAGCCCACATCTATTAAAAATCCCCACAAGGTCATTGCAGTAAACAGAACTATTATCAATGTTGTTGGGGAATTTAAACACTCTCAAACCTTTGGGGACAATTCCCCTTCTCAAACACTCCCCTAGGTACTCATTATCAATTTTGAGAGCCTTAAACTTCCCCAACACATTGACTAGTTTATTAATGTTATTTCTGTATGTATCATTGTTTGCTTGAACATTAGTGACACTATTATTTGCACCCGACTCAAAATTAATGTTAAAATTAGTATTAAGCCATTCAGAGAAATTTCTTCTCTGTTGAGCCCCAGATGCCACTTTTAAATTTTTAAAGTCACCTTTATTTCTTGAATTGGAAACATTTCCACCAGTGCCATTACTGCCATTTGTATCAATCCTGCAACCGCCATTCTCTTTAGAAGAGAATAAGTGAGGAGTGTCTAAAATATTAAACGAGTCTTTTTCCTTAGCTTTATTGAATCCATTGTCATCACTATCGCCAGAAACAGTTCCAACCACTCCAACCAAGCGTTCGGCATCACATAACACTTCCTGGTTACCTGGAAGAGTAGAACTCAGAACTGTAACCAGTTTAGTACTGATAGTTGTCAGTAAATCTACAAGTTGCAAAAGCTGCCCAATAAGCTTTTGAGTCTTGCCAAGGTCATCCCTCCTGTCCCTTGGTGATCGTGGTGTGGAAACCAAATCTTCCATTTCCCAACAGAACAACCAAAAACTAAGAAAAAAGGGAAAAAGTAACTCCAACAGCAGCCAAATAACCAAACCAGGAGTTTGGAAAAAGTAGTCGCCAACCACAAAGTAGTAATCCACAATGTTTTATTAACGCTGGCAACACACAATGCATTTTCGTCCTCAGACTTCATCAGATAACACAATCCACAAAAATACACATGCTTAAATAATGCCTCACATTAAATAATTAACTAATTAACCAATAAAACCTTTGCATCAATTAATGGAATAAATATGCAAGGACAAATACAACTTAAAAACATAATATAAAACCACATTTAAAAAAAACTGTTTAACATTAAATATCAAATTAATAAATATGCATATGTATAATATATGATAAATGTATGTAAATATATATATATATATATATATATATATATATATATATATATATATATATATATATATATATATATATATATATATATATATATATATATATATATATATATATATATGTATTGTAAAATAATACACCTTTAAACACAGTTAAAAAAATAAATATGTAAAAACATGTAAAAACATGTGCAGTGCTACCCCCTAGTGACTGATAACAGGAAAAACCTTTATAATTTGGCTACTCTTGATTTTAATAATGGTGCAAGTGAAATATTTTCATTCAGACCAGGGTGCCTTCCTGCATCCAAAAATATCTGCCAATATAGCTCCCTACATTCAAGACGGGTTTCAGACCCCCCCCCCCCACAATGTCCAATCCATACAGTGCAACCTACTGCAACTCCTCTCTACCCTCTCAATTTCTTAGTAAAAAAAAATCAGAAACAAAGGAAAGATCAGTAAAAAATGTTAATGTTTCTGTTATATTCTTAGAAAGTTGGTAAAATAACAAGCTTTTCACTAGCAAGCATTTTCTGAAATCACAGAAGTGAAAGAGAACATTAGCTCTCCATTGGGATTTAAACCTAATCCCTTCTGCTTATCATGCTGCTGTCAGTGCCACTGAACCAGCAACAACCTCTGTACAGATGGTATTGAGATTTCTCTCAAAAGCTTTTTCTTTCCGGCTAGGAATCCATTATCACAGAATATCAGGAGAGCTCATGTTTGAGTCCTAGATGAGAGATTTGTTTTGTGATTTTTAGCAAAATGCATCTGTGTGTGTGTGTGTGTGTGTGTGTGTGTGTGTGTGTGTGTGTGTGTGTGTGTGTGTGTGTGTGTGTCTAAATTAAGCAAACATTTTCTGAGGGATATATGATGAAGGATTTTCTGAAGTTACACAGTCTAAAACACACACGCCTGTCATTAGTTAGTAACCGCAACCCCCAAAAAATTGTCAGGAAGCCACAATTTTTACAAGGAGCACAGCAAAATATCCTTCTACTTCTTTAGTCAAGAATTTTGGACAAAGCCACATACACACTGGCATCTGTGTTCCTGCAAGGCAGAAATTGAGCTCTAGGTCCTGGGCAAACATTTTTCTGCCTGTCAAAAAAATTACTTGGTTTAGTCAATAAGTATTCCTTGCTGTTCAAAAAATGTCACATTGTGCATTTACTCTATTTAGATTCAGAAAAACTTCTCTCATTGATTCTACCTTTGAGCCAATGAAAGAAGACATCCTGGAGCTTCTGCTCATCAAAACAAGAACAGCAGCTGTATGGGGTAATTGGCAACATTTCAGATTTTTTTAAACATTTATGGGGCCCCCAGCCAACACTAAGCCTTAGGCATCTGCCTAGGTTGCCCTGTGCTGGACCCAGCCCTGCATGCACCTGCAGGACTTTGGTAATAAGTTTTGGTGAGAAGCTCATGGTGACAAATTGGCCACTGAAAAGCTTGGTTGTCATTACCCCATGCTTGAATTTTCCCTTATTCATACCAACAGGTGCTACAGACAATACAATTCTGAAGCAAGCAGGAATCATTCTTAAATGTTAATTGCCTTAAAGACATGCAGGCAGTATATGTACTGCCTCTCCAAAGTTATCCATTTATGCAACTGGGCTTCAACAGATGAAACTCTGTAGATAATGGCATTAACTTGAGCAAAATATATGACTAGAAAATGATTTCTGAAATAATGAATTTTAAAATGAAGCAAAAGATAGCAACTGAAAAAAACAGCAATCAAAGAAACTCTTTCAGTCTAACTGTCACAGAACTTAGTACTAGATCAAATCCTGTTTTCTTTACTTTTGTCCAATATCAGCATCTTGTTGGAAACAATGTCAATACCAATTAAGTATGGGCAGATAGACAAGTACATATTCAAGGATTCTTGCTATAGTTTATAGGGTGGAGATATGTGACAGTGGGTTAAGGGAAACAAAGCCATACATCTGTGTATTTTCTGAGATACAGCAAAGTGATGAAATAAATGTGTTCAGAGATGTGGCATTTGTAAAATCAGATAAAGAAAAGTGCATGATATTATATTTAGTATCCTGTTATGCCAAGCAACATACTATGGGAATATAATAATGAAATCCAGAAGGATGCCTTATGGTGCATCATTAAGGATGGATGATGAAGTAGTGCAATGATGTAGTCTGGTGCTAGAAAGCATGAGCAAAATATACTTGAAGGAAGTGTCTGCATACTCTTATGCAGAAAAGAAGCATTGGCTTAAAATTATTTATTTATTTATTTATTTATTGACATTTGTTAAATGAGTTGGTCCAGCTGGGCTTGTGACCCATTTTCAGTGGAGACCCAAGAATAAAAGCTCCATACGCAAACAGTTTACAAATAAAACAATTAAATCAACAGTATGATAAAATCAGTTATACAAGAACGTTAGAGACACACTACAGAAATGCAAGCACATAGAATACACATATCATATTTTTATAGAGTGACACTATATATATATTTACATATTTACAAATAGAGTTAAGTCTAACAGTATTGATTGTAGAATTGAAAAGTAACTACAATGGGAGAGTACTTAGTTGAATGAGGAGGGACTGATAAAGGCAAATAGGTAGGGTGAAAGGAACTTAAGTTGGGGCTTGACAAGGACCAATTTTGGAGGTGAATAGATGAAGTTTGAGTTTTTCTTTAAAGTGGGATGGGTGAATAATGGAACAAATGCCTCTTGGAAGCTTGTTCCAAGCGTGGGCGACAGAGTGTTTATATAGGAGTCTGCCTGCTGTGGTTTTTTTTGTTGGTAGATGTGTAAAAGTAGCTGATTAGAGGTACAGAGAGTCCAAGTAGGAATATAGATAGAGATGAAAGAAAAAAGTGCAGAGCAGGAAGAAGGTTTGTAAAGAATAAAGTTTAACATTTGGAGCTGTGATAGCAGGAGCAGATGAGGGAATTCTCACCAGTGGAGAGAATTTAGGGCAAGGCAGTGATGTGCATTGTATGGAGAATTTGTGATAAATCTAGTTATCTTGTGGTAGATTTGTTGGAGTTTGTTTAAGGTTGTAGTTTGAATGCTGGTGAGTACAAGGGTGGCATATAGGAATGACGAGAGGAGAAGTGATTGTGCTAGGGAGAGCCTGGCATTTTCAGTTAGAAAGTTTTTGTGGCGATACAATAAACCAAGTTTTTGGTGGGTCTTTTTTATACATTGGAGGATGTGCAAGTTGAATTTGAGTTCATCATCAATGATGATCACAAGGAGTTTAGTGTGGGCTTCAGGTTGGATAATAATGTTGTTAGAGGAAGTAATAGCAAAGGTGGATTTGTGGTGAGTGAGAGATCTGGGAAGAAATAGTAAGAGTTTGGTCTCTTGGGGGTTAAGGATGAGTAGATTACTGGATAACCACTCTTCTGTGGATAGGAAGGTTTGTTGAGTAAGGGTGTGGAGTTCAGAGATATTGTCTAAGATAGAGATTAGAGTTTAGTCATCAGCATATTGGATAAGGGAGGATTGTTTACAGGATGTGTAGAGATCATTGGTAAAGATATTAAACAGGAGGGGACCCAGGATGGAATCTTGTGGTACCCCAGTAGGAACGGATATGAATGGTGAAGGGGAGGAAAGTCATTTGACAGATTGTTGCCTGCAGGATAAGTAAATAGAGAACCAAGCCAGGAAGGAAGAAGGTAGACTGAGATTTGGTTAGCAGTAGAGGATGAGAGACTGTATCAAAGGATTTGGAAAGGTCAAGAAAGAGACAAGATATGAGTTTGTTATTATCTAGGGCCTCAGCAATGGTATGTGTAAAGGATAAGAGGGCAGTGGTTGTGCTGTGGTTGGGGCAGAAACCATGCTGAGTGGGAGTGAGAAGGTTATGCTGGTGGAGGTAGTTGAGTAGTTGTGAGTGGATGCATTTCTCGAGAATTTTAGAAGGGGGGGTAGGATAGCTATGGGTCAATAGTTAGGTCGGTAGAGTTTCCACCTTTATGTGGGGGAATAGTGAAAAAGGATTTCCATAGGGTAGGTACAGTGGCTTCCTGAATAGATCTATTGATTAGTATAGATACTGGATAGGCAATGGCGTCAGCAGAAAGTTTGAGGAGGGTAGGAGGTGGTTTGTCAGTGGAGGGAGAGCAGGGTTTGAGTTTTTAAAGACAAGATCTGATATAAAAAGTAGAAAGTGGATGTAAAGAAAATAGATGTTTGTTTTAAGGATTAGGAGGGGTGGACAGAGAAGTTGTGTTACATTTGGAAGGTATGAGTGTTTGAATGGCTTCAATGAAGTGTTCATTGAGGAGAGTAGCAGTTTCCAGAGGGCAATTGTTAGTGTAAGGGGAGGGAGATAAGGGGCAGCCTGGGGAGAGAATTTTGTTAATAGTGGACCAGAACTTGCGAGGGTTGGATTTGTTATCAAATTGAGTAGAGTTATAATGATACATTTTGTCATTATTGGTTTGTTTTTTAGTAAGATTTCTGGGGTGTCTATAATTATGTAGCAGAAGTAATTCATTTGTTTTGATCCAGGCTTTCCAAGCTATATCTCTTTTTAGCATAAGGGACTTAGTTTCTCTGGAGAGCCAGGGAGCATAGTTGGATTTTATCCTAACCTTCCAGTGGTGGCTTGTGCTATTGGACTGCAGGAAAGCAGCTCCCCAGCTGTACAAAAAGAAAACCAAAAACAAAAAAAAAAACAGGAACTCAGGCATGCATGTGTGGAAACTCAAATCCGGTTTAATCAGTCCGGATTCAGAAGAAGGCAGCAGTCTACATATGCCCCAGAAGTCTATGTGGATCAGACTGCAATGTCTGCAGTTTGTGCATGCTTGGAACAAGTGTATTTGTGTGTGTGTGTGTGTGTGTGTGTGTGTGTGTGTGTGTGTGTGTGTGTGTGTGTGTGTGTGTGTGTGTGTGTGTGTGAAATGCCCCAGTTAAGGTGGCTAGAGAGAGTAACTCAGGTTCAAACCGTCAACCTTGGGTGCAGGTAGCAAGAACATGAATTCCCTACTGACCACCACCTGTGAAAAGCATTCATATTTTTGCCTCATATTTTTGTTCTGTTCCTCATAAAATCTGTGGTTTTCTGGATTTTAAATTCATAAATAATTACAGACATTTGAATTTCAGAATTTATATTCTTCAGAAAGTACACGGTAACACAAAATATTTTGTTCTAGCAATGTTCTAAGTTTGTAAGATCAATATTTGAAATTTGTCCCTAGTTTTGGGGCTGTATTCCCCCATTACTGACTTTGTCCAGGTGTTTTGTGCTAAGAGGTTGAGAGCTATGGTGAGAACTAAATTCACTAAATGATAGCCATTTAAGTTTCAGTCTTCCTGTCTTTCAAGAAACAGCTGATTTGACGTAGTGGTATGTTGCTCTGACTGTAGTACACAGGTTCCTGGTTTCAAGACTTGGCAGTGAATTGCATGGGGATAGCACAGCATTTTATTCTAGCAACTTTCCAAGGTTATACAAGCAATGTTTAAAATTTGTCCCTGATTTTGGGCTTTTGTCCCCACCCAATACATTTTGGCTTTTTCCAGATTTCTTGTGCTCATGTGCTGCAAAGTTGAGGGATACAGTTGAGTGTCGAGTGGATTTTACAAGGATCTAAGAGCTTCAGGGAAAGAGAAGTTTAGTGCTGCTTATGCTGAGTCTGCTTGCACTGTTAATAGAACAACAAGTAGTGTACTTGCTTTTGATGCAGAAGGCTGTAGGTTCTACTCCTACAGTATGTAGATGCATTGTTGATACTATACTGTGCTTCCCTTTTTAAAGGGGTTGGATGCTGCAGTCCTGAGAATGTCTTCTTTAGTGGAGATACCTAGTAACTATCAACCTATCAGTTTGCCATCCATTCCCTATTGCAATATTACTAGCTTATGGGCGGCACAATGGTGCAGCGGTTAACGTTGTCACCTCACAGCAAGAGGTTCTCCGGTTCGATTCTCGGCTGGGGTGCCTTCTGTGTGGAGTTTGCATGTTCTCCCTGTGTTCACGTGGGTTTCCTCTGGGTACTCTGGTTTCCTCCCACATTCCAAAGACATGCATCTGGAGCGTTTCTCCTCGGGCTTCCACTGAAAACAGGCTCTGTGGAACCTAGTCAGACATTCCCAGTCAACAAATGTTCAATAAATAAAAATAAATTATCATTTTTTTTATGTAACACGTGCAATTTATTCCTCAAGGGCAACAGGCACTTTACTTGCAGATGAAATATAAAGTTGTTTGCTAGCAGCAACCTCTTCATTAGTTACAGATCTCTAATGTGGAATTATTTAGATGACTTTTACTTCTGCAGAGATTGTGCATATTTACTGATACTGGTGGATTGCAGAAATTTGAGTAGACGTTTATGATGGAAATGTTCTGAACTGGGCAGTTTTGTCATTATTGGTGCATGCATTTTGTTTCATTGTTAACTGGAAAAATGTTCAAAACAATAAATTTAAAATGCTCTCTAACAACTGTACTGTATTGTACAAGGAATATAATTTAATACAATCAGGAAGCTGTATAAAAGAACACATGTATGTTTTGTGTGCAAGGGGCCAATGATTTGAAAATAGCCCAAAGTTAATCTTTATCTGCCACTGGCCAGATGTATTTTCTTTGAATGTGGGTTTCAATGCTGTTTCAATGAATGTGAGTTTCAAGGGCAGAGAACTTTTAATGCTAAGACTATTTTCATTGTGAGACTGCATTGGTCCTTAGGTTCATAGGTTCATAGGTTAGTATGAACATTGATTTGTTTAACAGATGTCTATTAGTCTTTGTGCTGTAAAATGTAAAATAAAACTTTTAAATGAAATCCAAATAATTGTAGAAGTAAAGCAGTATGCATATTACAGTGTTTATGGTAAATGGGGTGAAATAGCCAAGTAATAGGACAGTGGAAAGGCTGCATGAGGAGAGGCCCCATTCGACCATGATTTTGTGAGGGGAGAAGGGCAGCAAACTCAAAGACAGCCCCGAATGAACAATACCTCTCAACTTTCCAGATTTTTGCAGAATGAATAGATTTTTGCTTTTTTATTTTTGGTTTGTTCCTCATAAAATTTGTGGTTTTCTGGCAAATCATTTAGGAATGAAGTCACTAAATAATAACAGACATTGAGTTTCAGACTTCATACCCTTCAGAAAAATGCATGATAAAGCAAGGCCTGTTATTCAATCAAATAAGTGTATACAACAGCAATTTTTAGTATTGTCTGTATGTTCCCCCAATATATTTGGCCTTGTCCAAATTTCTTGCATGAAGAGGTTGAGAGGTACGTGCAAATAAATTGCTTTATAGAATTAGGCATATCCAAACCTATCAACTGTCCCTGAATTTGGCTCAAAATGTTGCTCGCCACCTAATAATCCCTCTGCAAAATGACAATTTTGGAAGAAAATGTGGAGGGCTTACAATTAAGAAATAATTGTAATGATCAGAGTTATAGATTACTTTTATTTCAGAAATGCATGTAGATTCTCTTATTTTGTCAGCTGCTCAATTTAACAGTGCTAATATTAAAACTTTTTGCAAAACTGCAAACTGGGGAGCCATTAATAATGATGTGGATTGGATTACCAACAAATAGGGCCACAGACACAGATGCTTGCTGCCCCAGAGCCCATGGATCCAAGCTCAATGCCAAAGAATAAAATGTGTTTCCCTTTGGGGAAAAAACATGAATCCATGAATAGGGTATAGGTACATAGTACACTAAACACAGAAAGAGTGACAGGAGACTTAGGGACTACAGGTGGGTCTCCTGTTCTCACCTCATCAACACCACAGTCAAACAATCAGTCTCTCACACCTCACACCTCACACACCTCATCACGAAGGGCTTTCAGGCCAAAAAAGGACTGTACTTGCTCATCATCTGTACCACCCATTATAGAGACGCTTTTATTTAATATAACGCTCCTCACCAACATCTCCAAAGCTGCAAGAGGCAAGCAAAATACAAAACTAAAAATCACAAACTAAACCAAATGGCCCCACGCAGCCCGCCCTAAAAACTCCGTAAATACACAGCTATACTCTAAACAGCCCTACTCTACTATCTCGCTCTCTGTAACATACAAGGCCATGTCAAACCCAGAGCTGTTGGACATGCTGCACTAAAAAAGGTACTCCCCTCAGGCTATACACCTCCAGAAACCTTGTCACCAGTCATCACAAAACATGCTGGAGGGATAGGTTCCTGACCCAGAGACCCAGACCCCAGACTCCTCTGCCCCAGACACATACAAGCAGAGTGGCCCTCTTTGACCTCTTTCAGAGGAACCCTTGAACCTTGGATGGGAGAAAGGAAATTCACCCCTAGGGATCACGCCCAGTCGCCCTGGCTGAGACAGGGTCCAGGAAAAGTAATAATGTGGATAGAAAGCCTGTGTATTTGTTATGGCTAGGCTTGTATAGGCCCTAGGCCTGATAGCCTAGTACCAACCTATGAACCTATGAACCTATGAACCTATGTGTCCCTTATTTGACAGGTTCCCAGCTGTATTGTGTGGCTATTTTATATTTTTGCGTCACATTTTGGTCCATTTTACATAAAATTGTGGTTTTCCGGCAAATTAGTGACAAATCATTAAAGACTGAAGTTAGAAAATAATGACAGACATTTGAGTTTCAGATTTCATACCCTTCAGACAATTCATACTAATGCAAGACCTACTGTTCTATTATCTTTCAAAGTTTATAAGAGCAATATTTAAAAAAGGGCCTCTATAAAAGTGAATGATCTTTCTAAGTTTATAAGAGCAATATTTAAAAATTGCCTTTATTTTTGGGCCTTTGTCCCACTTCTATTTATGGCTTTGTTCAGATTTCTTGCTCTAAGATTGAGAGGTCTGACAAATGTGTCAGGGCCATCACCATCAGCCAGAGACATTTCAAATTGTGACATGCTTGTTGCACCCCACTCCCCCATGTTGTGACTCTGAATGTGTCCAAGCAAGGCAATGAGCAGTTATGCAGTGTAAATGTGCAGAGTATCCCCCCATCCAAGGTAGACACAAGTACTACAGTGGCCTTTCATCTGTCCTTGATTTTGCAGAATGTTTTGGTTTTCTGTCATATTTTTATATGGTTGATTTATGCTTCTTATTATTCAGAAAATGCATGCTGTTGCACTGCCTGTTGCTCTGTCTTTAAGTAGCAATGCTTTAATGACCATCAGCTAAGCTTGTCTGAGATTGTAAGATGCAAGTAAGCTTTAATAAGCATAATGTTAAAGAATTACCAACATTGAAAGCCTTTTGGTTGTTGCCATGCAGAGAATGTTTACATAACTATATAATGTATAAGCCTTAGGTATTGAAATGCATATGACAGTATTTGTAATAAAGGACAGGATTAAAGTATTTTCAGAAGCTCACTACATTTGTTGGAGACTTGCAGTCATCTTTGCAGGCTTTACCAGTAAACTAAACAGAATGCCAATCTATCATGTGTGGTCAGTAACCTGTGCAGTAATCATTTAAGCAATTTATATTGTGCTTGTTTCATTTTATTACTGTTCATTTTTTACTTTGATCATGTTTTCCCCATGAAACAAGTAAATAGTTGTTGTCAGGCAGCAGGTCTTTTTTGAATAAGAAACATTTTTACAAGTGGGGGTATCACAGAGATTCCTACTTTCAGCATGTTACTTGGTACTTTTATAAAGCTGAATATAAATTATAATTAGAACTGCAGTGCAAGGAGAAGTGGTTTGAGTTGAGTGCTGCTTGTTTTTTATACTTGATTTTGATTGGCATTCCAGTAATGTATTTAAAAAGTAATTTATTGTTTCATGCCTCACAACCTTTTTGTTTCCATCTATATATTAAGTAAGCTGTCATGTAGCCAATGCATTGAAATATTTTTTTTCTTCTACACTTCATTTTGTCTTGATTGGACTCTCATAATGATGGTTTAGCACCCAGGGCAGCGTATTAAATTAAAGTCCCAGTTTTTCTGGTTTAGAGCATAGCTCTGCCCATTTCTAGTTGGTCACACTCCTTCCCATTGGCCCCACCCATTCAACTGTCTCCTGCGGCCCTCCTTTGATTTGAAGTCACCAGCTACCCCTGTAGCCTTCCTAGAAGGAGCAAGGGAGATCAGGGTATTCAGGAAGATGCTATTTAACTTCTTAACTGCATCATTGAGGGGGATTTGTTTGAGGAACAACCAATCAGTGGTAGATAGAATAGAGTTGAATTGGACTACATTAAAGTTAGAGAGTTTTTAGCAGTCTCTATAAAGGTGGGGTTTGGGGTGGTGTATTTAATGATATGGGTGGTGAGGTGGTCACTAAGTTGATCTGGTAGGGTAGTAGAGTTATGGTAGTGGTGAGGGGAGTTGGTGAGTATCCAGGCAATTATGGAGCCAGAAGATGAGTTTTTATGAAGATGGGTGAGGGAAGATATCAGTTGATGGAAACCATGCAGGTTGATGCTGAGTTAGACAGAAAGGAGAATCAAAGCGATAAGTGTGACGGGAAAAAAAAACAGACTAAGAGAACATTAGGTTGTCTGATATTTGTACACTGAAAGCAATAAATATGACTATCATGCATCAATGTCAGCAGTGAGAGGTAGACATGACAAAGCAGGGCTAAGGAAGAGAAAGTATCTCATGTTGCATACAAGAAGGAAACAATTCATGACTGTCTGAATAAGTGCTATTTCAAAGAAAGAGTGGTAGGGTACTAAAATACAATTCTAGGAGAATTGTGGTTGCATGTTTTCATAGAAAGAGTGGTGGGGTATTAAAATGTGTTGCTGAAGAAATGGTGACATTTTCCTTTACAGAAAAAAAAATGATGGGGTACAAAAATATGTACTGGGAAAATGATGACATGCACAGTATCATAACTACTGACTTCTGGAGAATGGAATAAAAGCATGAGGTGACTTGAGAGAAGTTATATGATGTGTAGCAGCTAATTTCAATACCTGACAGCCTTCCTAATTTAAATGTTGTTGCTCATTATCATATTTGCATATTTACATGATTAAACAGTTTCAGTCAGTATTATAATTTTGTCCTGGTGCTTTTCTTTTTGCTATTTCCACCATTGTTCCTTTTCCTTCTGGTTTTCTGATGAATTTCACTTCAGAATCTGTGTTTCTACACAAATTCATCTTTCCATTTGAAAATTTTATTTGCTTCCTATTGAATCATTAAACCAGCATTACATTGCTGGATTAGTCAGTCTTTTTCAATGAAATCGACATTGGCACATTCCTATTAATTTTCTGTTTCCTTTAAAAGGATTTTAATATTTTACCTGTTACCAAAGCTATATATAATAAAGATTCACAAAAGAAAAACTGTTTCAATAAAAGATTAACTGCTAGATTTGTTAACTATGATAAACTCTGGTGAAAGCTTAGACTTAATAGAAATCACTCCTAAAATAGTACTGTTCTGTCATTGTTAATCTGTCAAAAAATACAAAATATTGATTGAAAAGAATATTGGTGGGATTGAATAAAATCTATGTAGGTTCTGTGGAAAGCCTACACGGAGTGATTTTGCATATGTGATACTGCATATTGTGTGGCATCGCGCCATGAATATTAAAGATGTGTGGTGCCTGTAAACAAGATTTCATGGCTCGCACAGGTGTTGATGACTGCAAAGCCTGTACACTGAACGTAGACTGCTCCACACAACCTTTTATGCAAGAAATGTAGTCTAACACTAAACTAATGTGGGGCCAAAGGACCAAGAATAGGTGCTGATTTACTTTGTGTTAGCATGCAATTTCTGAAGGATATGAAGTACAAAACAGAAATGTACATCATTTTATATTGACTTCAATCTTCAGTGATTTCCCAGTAAATGCACATTTTACAAGGAACAGCCCAAAAATATGATCCAAACATCTGGACATTCTGCAAAGCTCTGGGCAGTCTCCCTTTTGTGTTTTAATTTCTTTTATTTGTATTTTTTAGTGGCCAGTGCTTGCTCGATGCACCACTTGGCATGAACATGTTTAGCTGGGCTTTCCTGGTTCGTGCAAAGCACAGTAGCACACAAACTAGAGGAATGGACCACCCAGGTTGTAGGCAGGACCCTGACAGTCACAAATATAAACTGGATGCATTCAATTAATAATATTGCGCATCACACAAACAATGTAAACGGCATTGCGCTATGATTAACAGCAAGAAACATACACTACTAAGATAGCAGATATCATCTCACTAATCCCATAGCAGCAGGTGTTAAGTGTATGCATGGAGTGCAGATGGTCCGGAGTTCTAGTACAGGATGTGCAAATTTTGTTTTAATGTTGTGAGATTGCAGATTATAGCAATGAAGTGCAGCATACACAACTGTTTTCTCAACCTTCTTGTGGTAATACCTGTAAGTGTAGGAGAACTACAGACATGGTACATTTGACTACCACATTTACACAAGTGCCTGTATAACTAATAATCTAGAAATTGCAGTGCATAGAATATTATCCAAAACACCAAATCAAGTAACCAACAATAGAAAATGTATAAGTAGCAAAAATAGAAACAATATGTTGGTCAGACACGGCTGTAAAACCTTTTAATACTTGAAAGAAGTGAGCGCTTTCACGGATACAATCCGCTTCATCAGACTAGTAGAAAATACATGCAAGAACTCATTCATAAAGACACTCCAATTAAGAATGCACCAATCAAAAGCAAATCATTAATTCAAAATCACATATTTAAAGATACATGATGTTTAAAAACAACATATATATATTTTTAATATTAAAACATATGTATCAAATATTATTAAGCCTCATATTAAAATAATGTATAAAAAAGTATATAAAATATATCAAAGATGTATATATGACTATATATGTGTATAGGAAATAGAACTTAATGTTTCAACAGTCTGGTCCTTAAAAAAGGTTTTAAGGACACCATACTATTTAAGCCTGGAGGTTTATCAGCTTGTAGCTGAATGATCCATTTCTGTTCAATAGCCTCTGTACTGTTCTTAAGGTCCCCCCCCCCCTTACTCTCTGAGACAGTTTCCAAAATAAACAACTTAAACTTATGGGCAGGACCTTCTTTACTTATATGCATGGCTAATGCATTATTCTCTTTAACATTCCTGATATCTCTAAGATGTTCCAACACCCTATCTTTAAAGGGACAATTTGTCTTCCCTATATAGAAGGCATAACACTTTGTGCAGAAACAAAAGTTTACCACACTGTTGGTGTGGCAATCAGCATAGAACGTGGCCTCAATCTTAAATTCTAGATGGAAGTGTGTGAACTGTACCCCAAAGAAAATCGAAGGACAGGCTATGCATCTCCTACAGGTATAAGTACCCAGTCTATCAGATAGAGTATACGTACGATCATTTATTACCCTGTAACATAAATGATTTCTCAGAGATCTATTTTTCTTGAATGAGTAAAGAGGTGTATCACTTATCTTACCATCTAGTTCTTTAACCATAGAGAGAATACCCCAATTGTTTCTAACAACATCACAGACTACTTGTACATTGCTATCAAAGGTTAGTGGCATTCTAATAGCTCTATCTGCCCCATCTTGTATAGTATGGTGGGTGTATTCCATGTCACCAACCGATGAGAAAGCTACTGCATGTCTATCATCATGATAGGGTATGCATCTACTTGTCCTCTCAGTCCAGGCTATACCAATCTGTCTATCTATGTCTTGTTCTTTATAGCCCCTCTCCATAAACTCTTTCTTCAAGACAGGTAAAGCTTCTTGTAGGACCTCATTGTTGTTGTGGAGGCGCATGATATGAAACATCTGCCCTTTCAATACATTAAATTTAGTATGTTTAGGGTGCATACTCCCATTATGCAAAACATTATTCTTCCTGACTGGTTTCCTATATAAAGAAGTTGTAATTGTGTTAACTGCATCTCTAGCAACCTTAACATCTAAAAACTCAATATCTGTACAAGAATATTTACATGTAAATTTAATAAAATCTGTTGCATTATTAAGGTAGCACAAAAATTTATTTAAGTCAAGTTCGGTACCATGCCACAAGAAAAAATATCATCAACAAATCTTTTGTACCACTTTATCGAGTCACTGAAGATATTACCAGACAGGACAAAATTCATCTCCCATTGTACCAACGAAAGGTTAGCATAGCTATTGGAACAAGCCGTGCCCATAGCCACGCCAACCTTTTGTATAAAATACTGCTCCTTGAACATAAAGACATTATTATCTAAAATAATCTCCAATAGCTCACAAAGGAGTCTAACCTTATTAGACAACATATTCTTACTAGTCAATAAATCACAAATATTTTCTATGCCCCAAACATTAGGAATTACAGTGAAAAGTGACTCTATATCAAGAGTTACAAACTAGTAGGGGCCATCTATCGATTGTATATGCATACATAGATCTTTTAAAAAATCTTTCGTATCTTTAAGCACAGTGGCACAGCCATTCAAAAGAGAATGCAAGTTACTTTCTACAAAGATAGAAAGGGGTTTAGTTACCCAGCCCCTTGTTTGTCTTTTCGGCTTTTCCTGGTTAGGGGTTGCCACAACGGAACTCCGGTTTGCTAATGATTGGCAGTCGAGTTTTATGGTGCTGAGTTGCCAGCCCGATGCGCAACCTTCAGCGAAGGCACGCCCATTCACGCATGTCTTTCAGAGGCCACTCGACCACAGGGAGGACATGCAGACTCCACACAGAAGGCACTCTAGCCGAGAATCGAACAGGAGAACCTCTTGCTGTGAGGTAACAATGCTACCGCTGTACCACCACGGATTCAGTTACCCAGCCGCTACCAGAAACAATTGGGCACTTAGGGGGATTAGACAAATTTCTGTGCACTTTCGGTAGCCCATATATTATGGGAATAATAGGTGACTCAACTTTAAAATATTCAAAAAGATGTCTGACAATAAAATAAATAAATAATAAAATAAATGCATTCCTTATATGAGAATACGGAACATGGTACACATCTAGTAAGGCTGTCCCTGCTAGAATACAGCTGGGCTGCTGTCTGTAAGGATCACAACAAGTGGAAATATTTCTGTGCATAGGTTACAGCTGCAGCGGCTATGCTATTCAGCCGTACTGCTCTATGGCAAAGTGCTGCTGCAACCATTTGGTTTCTGCGATGTAGCTCGCAGGAAAATGCCCTGCGAGCTACACGCCAGAACCCAGTAAATTGTGTTACTATTACTAGACATGGATTTCCTGTTTATAATTTTACTGCAATGAACATTACTGATGCATATTTTGACTTATTTAAGAGAGGTTTTTCTTTTGTTCCTAACTTTAGACATGATATTGCTGATGTATTGATTAGCCTAAAACTTTATGTGCGAAAACAGTACTTTTAATGAAAATGAATTAGTGAGGAGAAGAACTTTTATACTTCTGTTAATGCTGAGACCATGTTATTAAAAATAATTTGTGAATGTGAAATCAGGAACATTTTGTTTAACCCCAGACACAGATTTGAAAATATGTCCCAGGACAAGAGAGAGATTCTTGCCAAATTGGCTAGTGAACAAGATTTGAGAATAATGAAGCCCAACAAGAGGGGTGGCTTGGTGGTTATGATACAGTTTGACTACACTTCCAGAATGTTTGATATTTTAAATGACAATAATACTTATTCTAGGATTTCTAGAAATTAATTGAACAGGGCTTACATGAAGATAGATTATTTCCTTTCAGATGTCCCTTTTCAAGGTGTGATTGATGGACTCTTGTTTGAATTTTTGAGTGTGAAGAATCCTAAGCTGGCAACGTTGACTGGAATCCCCAAGATACAAGAAAATGTGCATGATCCACCATTTAGACCCATAGTGTCAGCTCATGGGTCTAAAACAGAACCCCTGGCAGCACTAATAGACAATTGGGCTAGTGCAGCCATGTTGGAGGTTGATCACATCTTAAGGGACTCTTGGCACTGTTTGGGTAGACTTAAAAGGTATGGAAAATATTGACACTTTTTCATTTTTGACCATTGATGTTGTCAACTTGTTCTCTGTGATCCCACATGAGGAGGGACTAGCGATGTTCCAAGAGAGTTTACACAAGAGTTCACAGGTTTCTACCAAGATATTATTTCTCACAGATGTTATGTAAATTGTTTTAAAAACAATTTCCTGTTATTTGAGGGTGAAATTTACCACCAAACATCTGGTGCAGCTATGGGGGCCAAGTGTGCCCCCATTTTTGCCAATATAGTACTCCTTGAATGTGAGAGAAGATTTGTGCTTGGCTCTGATTTCCAGGATAAAATTGTTTTATACAATCAATTTCTGGACAGTTTACTTATCCTGTGGAGGGGATCCAAGCAGGAGGCTACATATTTTGTCAGTTATTTGAATTCCACCACTAACTTTTTTTAATTTACAAGCACATGGAAATCTGATGAGATTGATTTCTTGGACATTAAGTTGTTTATAAACCAAAGGAACCAGGGACTGTGTAACACTATTTTCAGGAAAAAGTCATATTCAAATAGTATGCTGCATTTCAAGAGTTGTCACCCTTCACATCAGCTAAAAAGTATAGTTAAGGATCAAATGGTGAGATTATCTCTCCTTGTGAGCGAAGACATTGATTTCACCAAAGAAATGTGCATTCTAATAGGGATGTTTTTGGAAAGGGGATACCCCCTAAGTATGTTGACCAAGATTAAGAAGGAAATCTTGATTAGGAGAAAAACATCTTTTCTTCCTATCTTGACTGAGGGTAATATTCAAATAAATTCTGGACCCCGACAGATGACCACAGATGTAATGGTCCTGTGTTACAACACTAACTCCCAAAAAAATGTCTCCATTGTCACAAAACCTGGAATGTTTGTTTTAGTGAAAGGACTAAGCAACTCTTTGGCAGCAGGCCTAAAATAGTGTTCAGTAGGGAAAAGAACATCAAAAATATACTAGAATCGAATTTCAGATCTAGTTACATTTCCCTTATGTCTAAATGTGGGATGTGCAAATTTTGTAAATTCATTAATGATGGTCTGTGTGTAACTGCAGTGAATTATGATCAAACTTTAAGATGCTCAGGGAAATGAAGTTGTAACACCACCATGTTGGTTTGCATTGCCAGTTGTGTGACTTGCACATCTTTCTATGTTAGTAAGACGGTGCACAAGTTAAAAGAGAGAGTTGGGGAACATGTCAGGGCTATTAAAAACAAGAATTCACATAATGCCCTTTATGTTCATAGTATTCAGTGTGCCAATTTTAAAAAGTGTATTTTTTTTGTGATCGATAATTTCCGGCAAAATGACAAGGGTGGTGACCCTAAAATGGAGGTGGCAATAAAATAAAGTAAGTGGCAAATGAGACTGAATGCCACAGTATCACCAAGGCTTAATGACAATATTTCTTTAGCCCCTATATTAAAGCAAAAGGCTTGTGTGGTTTGACTGTTTATGTTAATCATTAATTAAGTTTAAAATGGAAATATATTATAAAAGTTCAAAAGTTAAGCACTTCTTGTTCTACCTGTGTTTTAAGATTTGAATGTAAAAAGATTTTCACATACTCTGAAAGGGTTTGTATACACATACATTGAACAAAAGGTTTTAATGATGCCTTAATGGTTTGTGAACTAACTATGTGTTTTTATTGGTCAGTTATTGTATTTGTATAATTTTGGAGGGTATTTAAGCTGCTATTTATTATTTGAATTTTACAACTCTGATGATGCCTATGGAACCCGAGGTGAAAGAGCTTAGTTGTTGTGGTATTTGCCTCCGTTTGTGTGATCAAAGCAGTTTTTTATCTCCAGTCGAGTGTTGCAAAGTTCTTCATCATTTTAACAATGCAAAAACACTTGCTGCCACAAAGTCGATTAGCTAGCAGATGTATTTAATACATTCAGTCGTAACTGACACAGTTTATGAAAGATTTCCCTTTGTACTCCCTCGTGCTTGCTCCCCATATTATGAATGTTATATATTCTTCATTAAATTTGTATGAAGCAGCATTGCATGACCCCTTATAATGTTTTATAAAGCATTAGTGCTAGATACGCATTTAGTTTTGTACATTGGTAGTGCACAATATTAGCATTAATAAGCAATGTTACTACCAGCATATTTTAATGTATTATCTAAAACTATACCATTTACTCAAAAAAGGAACTTATCACTGCATTAAGTGCATTAATTCCTGCAGCCAGAGATTCAGTTAAGCAGCAGGTGTATACAACAGCAGTTAAGTCTGCCATTTGCTATACAGTCTCTAAAATACACCTGCTAATTAAATGAGTTTGTAACACCACCTGTTAATGCAGTGATACATGTTTTTTTTTTTATTTTGCTCAGCTGGTACTTGATTTGAATCCAGATGTATGTAACAGTTTCAAATAATTTTACATGTAAATCCAAATTCTGAAGTGAGGTGGTTGGTATGGAGTCTCTAAAATAGGGCTAGATGGTACTGGTTTCCAATAACACTATATAATACTTATAACTGTTTTTTCTGTAACCACACATTAGTGCATGATGGGCACCATCTCGCAATTATGCTTTAAAGAAAAGAAATGGGAAAGACAGAAAAGTGGTATAATGGGGAGCAAGCAGGGGAAAAATAAACTGAAACAAAGGCAGGAATGTGCAGGAAGAATGCAGGAAAGAACCACAGCTATCCATTTCTTGAAGAATAAAACATGAACATATATGGGTTCATAGGTAGGTACTAGGCTATTGGCCCTAGGGCCTATATAAGCCTAGCCAAATGGTACCCTGGCTTTTGCCACCTAAGAAAATTATTTTCCTGTGCCCCTGTCAAGCAGAGCCACAGAAGTGATCCCCGGGGTGAATTTCCTATCTCCCATCCAATCATCAAGATTTTTCTTGAATAGTGCTAATGAAGAGCTTTGTTTGATATAGATAGGTAGTTTGTTCCAGAGTATGGGAAGTCTCTGGGACAGGAATCTATCCCTCCAACATGTTCTGTTTAATGTGGTGACAAGGTTTAGGTCCCTAGAGCGTGTAGCTTGGAGGGACTGAGATTTCTTTAAGTTGAGCATGTCCAACAGCTCTGGGTTTGACATAGCTTTGTATGTTAGGCAGAGATCACCTCTGAGTAGGCGATATGCGACAGGGTAAAGCTGGAGTTTTTTGAGACAGTCTGCATAGGGCATCTGTTTGAGGCTGATAATCCTCTTTGTGAGGTATTTCTGTGGCCTTTCCAGTTGTTGTAGATATCTTGTGAGGTATATATCAAAAGGGGCATTCTACTCTATAATGAGTCTAGTGAGTGATGAGTAGAGGGGAACAATGACCTCTTTTTTCCTGGATGAGAAACCTTTTGTGATGAGGTGTGCCACGTAGAAGGATTTCCTGACTACTGTGGCGATGTGATTATCAAAGGAGAGACTACTGTCCACCTGTGTCCCAAGTTCTCTTATCACATTTTCAGTGTTAAGTAGACTGCCGCCTATGTGGTAGTTCATGGGTGCAGAATTTTTACTAAAAGGGATGACAATGCACTTTTTGGCATTGAGCTTGAGGCCATGGCTTTGACATCAAGCATCTGTCTCAGTGAGGCTCATTTGTATGATGTCCACATTGTTAGAAGTTTTGATCATGACTCCTAGTTTGCAGTCATCTGCAAACTTTGTTAGCCAAAGACCTTCTGTGCTAGTCTGTACTTCAGAGAAGTAGATATCAAACAGGAGAGGACCCAGGAATGAACCCTGTGGTACTCCGCTTGTCACTGGTTTGAAGTTGGATTTAGAGTCTGCTATTTTCACAGTGTTGGTTCTGTCAGTGAGCCAGTTGGCAACCCATCTTGTGACATAGGAATTTATACCTAGTTTAGTGAGTTTATCTATAATTCCAGAGTGGGGGGATGGTGCTGAAAGCCTTGGCGAGATCTAGATAGGCTGTGTGAACCACCTTACCCTCATCTACGGCTTTGGTGACTGCCTCAAAGAAGTCTATCAGGTTTAGGAGACTTGACCTGCTTTTTACAAACCTGAGCTAGGCAGCGTCCAGAGTTTGGAGATTACCAATGTCATTGTTTATAAGTTCCATGATGATACATTCCATAGCTTTGCAGACCAGGCTCGTCAGGCTAATGGGGTGGTAGTTCCTGGGGTCCGTGGTGGCTCCACCTTTGTGGAGTGGGATAACAGTTGCTGTGTGCCATTCATTGAGCACAAAGCCTGAAGTGAGGCTATGATTGAACATAGTACTTAGGTGGGGTGCCAATTCGTTCTGTAGTTCATGTAGAACGCAGCCTGGGATGTTGTCAGATCCCATGGTTGCTGTGTTCTTGGCTTTGGAGAGTGTGTTTTTTACCTGTGCAGCCATGATTACAGGAATGTTGCATTCTTCTGGTATAGAATTGGACCCTTTAGGGGGTAAGAGAGGGGTAAAGTTAGCACTGAACCTATCTGCCAAGATGCTGGCAATATCAGTTGGTTCTGTATATTTAGTGCCATTGTGCTGTAACTCAGAGAAGATCTGAGTGTTGCCATTGAGATTCTTGACATAGCTATACAATGCTTTGTGGTTATCTTTAGAATCAGTGGCGATTTTTTCATAACTAGCTTTGGAGGATTTTATGAGGAATCTCAGCTTCTTACTGAGGCTGACCACGGAGTTCCTCCAGTCATGGGATTTTACTGTTTTTTTGCAACCGTTTCTTTCTTCTGTTGTAGAATTTTTTTATGGCAGGGGACCACCAGATTGGCTTCCTTTTTTTGGAGGATAACATCTTGGTTCTGTTAGGGATTGCACGATCCATGCACTTGTGTAAGTGCTTATAAAGTGCATTTGCATAGGATTCAGCAGTCATACCTCTATTGTCCATCAGCATGGGTGTTGTGAAGTCTGCCACTTTTGTCTTAAGAAACGTGAAGTTGGCTTTGGAGAATTTTTTACAGTGGTTTCCCTAATGGGGGGTGGGGGTGGGATGTGGCTGTCTAGGGTGATTAGTTTGTGGTCAAATCTGACCAACGAGGAATTGACCTCTGTTGTGGAACACCACTTGCCCATGTTGGTAATGACCAGGTGTAGGATATTGCTGCCCCTGGCAGAGGTGTGGATAATTTCATCCAAGGTGGTGGAATTCATGAATTCCAGAAAACGTTGAGCACAAGAGTTAGTACATGAGTAGTTTTCCCAGTTAATGGTTGGGTAGTTGAAATTGCCCATTATTAGGGTGTTAGGTTGTACCCTAATATTTTTCAGTGTATCAAGAAATGAGGAGTGGGAATCCTGGGGCATGGTAAGGGATTTGTAGCAAGCTACAATCTGGATTGCGTTCTTGCCCAGGGTTAGTTACACTTGGATAATCTCGAACCAGGTCTCTGTCACTGCACAGATGTCGATGTACTCCATTTTAAGGAGTGCCTTGAGTGAGTGCATTTTGAGGTTTAGACTTCTAGTATTAAGTAGCATTACCCTCAGATTTTGCTTGCTTGTACCTGTTATGATGGTGAATTTGTCATTTAAACCTTGCCTAAAAAAGGCACTATAGGGGTGACAAGAGCCTTAGCCAGTATCCGGAATGCCAAGGGTGACAGGTGCAGGCCATCTCTGGCAAAGCATCGTGGTTTGTCGATCATGTCATCCCAGGCAGACAGATACTGGATCCCCTTAGAATTACACCAGTAGCTTAGTCAATTGAAGTCAATCACTTTGTCCTCGTACTGTGGTATCATTCTGGGTGATGGCAGGATGCTACTCAGGGCTAGGGTCATACCTGCCTGGGCTAGAAGATCGGACAGCTCCTCCATGTCTCTTTTCATGTAGTCCAGGGAGGTACATCTCAGGTCATTCACACCAATATGGACAATGACAGAGCCATATTTGTACATGTTGTGGAGTGACCTGAGCGCGTGCATTATGTGGCGGATCCTGGCACCTGACAGGCAGCTGACAGTTACTTTCTCCTTGTTTAGCCTTTTGAGTGGAACATCAGTGTGCCTGACTATAGAGTCACCTATGACTAGAGTGTTGGGTATGTTGTTATGCCTTATGGGCTGTGGTTGAGTGGCACACTGAGTTTGTGGGCTGTGTGTCATTTGGGTTGTGTTGGGGGGGGTGGAGGTTTCTTGTGTTTCTGCTTTGGAGGTCCTTGTTGCTTGGTAGATTTTTATTGAGAGCCTCCGTTAATGTAGGTGTGTGCTTTGTGTTTCTATGTGTGTGTTTTGGTGGTGTAGGTTTTGAGGGACTATGTGATGAGTGCGGTGTGGTGCAAGTGTTTACCTTCTCCTCTTGACTGTCTAGTCCAGTCTTGGGTGAAGATAGCTTTGCTTCCAGTTTGGCTATATAAGTGCATCTCTCACAGGTTGTAGTGTTGGGTGGTAGGAGGAGAGGGTTGTCTGTGTTCATGAGGCAATTGCTGCATTGCCCCAAGATGCCCAGATACATCAGATAGACAGGAGAAAACAACGGGAGCTGACCCTTAGACATGTCTGGATAGGTGCTTATTTATTAAGTACTAAAAACTGTTTTCCTCTAGACAAGTGAGTAAAGATGAGTGCGGTAGTAATTTGTAGCTTATTTAGTGCTTACAATGAGTTCTGAGCAATTGCTGAGCTCAAAGAAACAGATCTGAGTGCTGAAACTAGAAAACTGGCTAGTTCTAAGAAACAAAATTAAGTTAGAAGGCTTCCCGCCAACACAGAAAGGCTTGAGGGCTCATAAGCTTACAAACAGTCCTGGAAACAGCAAATCCGCATCTGGACTAGATGACTTACAAGAAAGGCAGGAAACAAGCTTAGAATTTTTTTCTTGTAAGGTGGAAAGGGGAAAGGAGGATCAGAAACTAAGTGGGTTGGTCTTTTCAAATGTTCTCCTTTGATTAGGTAGAATGAGGTAATGACACTAGACTGGTAGGAGTGTCCCAGATCAAATTTACAGTAGGGGCGAGCAACTGCAAAGCCACCAAGTATAAAAACAGGATACCAATAGGGAGAGAGGGTGGGAAACAAAAATCAGAACAAACAAACCCAACCAGATGCTTAAAAATTGTAGAAAATGTCTAGTTAATACCTCACACACAGTTAAACTAGCTAGAAAAGTATATGCAGACAATAACAGTGCTATAAATAACTCATAAAAATAAGCAAAAAAATCAGGATACTTAATGTTATATACATCACAGATTAGTTGGCTCAGTGCCCTTCCTCTGATTAGCTTAGTGTAAATGCACAAATTTTGCTGAATTTGGACTGTCACCTCCCGAGAGAGGGATGACCACAACACAATCTGTTGTATAGGGAAAGTGGACCAAATCATGTGTGTCATGAAGATATGTATGGGAAGTGGAGAGCTATGTATGGGCCGATTTTTTTTGAGACAGAGAAGAATGTTGAGGAGGGAATGCAGGAATATCTATGTGCAGTAAGTTGGGCAGGTGAAAAAGCAATTGCAGGCAGACAAGACAAACAAGACAAAAGACAGGGAGGTGAAGGACACACGAGATGGGTGGACACCATCGTTGGGGTGAGGATGGGACATTGCGAACCCATGGACATCAAATTGGGTGATAGAATTGAGTTATCAAACACTGGACTGTCATCAATTTCACCTCACTGTGCTGATAGTTGCAGAGTCTGATGTTTGTATCTCCTTGTGTTATTTAATACAACAATAAAGAGCAGTGTCTCTGTCTGGCGTAGGCATGCACCAGCTTTGTGGTGCACAATCCTATACTCCAACCATGGCAGTCCATTACAGGAAATCAATTCACCACCTCTACCACTGCTCCTGAATGAAACCACTGGCATATCCTGTGGGGCAGAACTGCTTGAGGGCCAGGTGGTGCATGGGTAGGAGAGGGGAGATTCTACCAATGAGTGCAGCAGATGTGCTGAGCAGCAGTGATGCAGCCACTGGAGTAGGGTGAGGAGGATCCCATGGGACAGGCCTACACTGCTGTGCAGAAAAAAAAGACTAAAAAATTTTAAAAAAAGAGAAAGCGAAAAGGGTTGGGGATAGAGAAAGAGAAATAACTTTAGTAACTTCTTATGTGACATAGAAAGCATTGATGCAAGTATTTGACTCTATTCTATTACCTTTGCTTTCAACAGTGCCAACTCCTAACAAATACTTTGTTTACTAAGACTACCCAGCTCCTAACAGATGCACAATATACTACAGATTGCAGTAAGCAATCCTTGATGTGTGCATACATTGCACATATGCATGTTCAAATTATATGGATTACAGTTTACAGCAAGCCAGTGGTAACACTGTTTTAGAGCTTTGACATTACATTGCAATATCAATGAATACTTAACAGTACTATATATTTGGGAAATGTGGATTTTGTAGGCACAACCAATGACTACTCAGTAATACTTAACTGTTGTTTTGCCTTCCAGAATAATGCATGCATACTTTCCTATTACAGTTGAGAAATGAATGCTCAGTTTGATACAACTGTATAATTAACCAATAAATGCATCATAATGTTTAATGGTAAAATGACCCTACTGTTGGAATGCACACATATCGCATGCATTTTGTATCTGTGCCAATCTAGCGGCACGTGTTCACACATTCATTTCCCAATCTGTGACAGCTATGGAACAAATAGAACAGAACAAAATACCATTAAGCATACCAATACTGACTATATCCAGCTTTTAACTGTAACAAGTAGTCTCTGTAAGTGATACTTACACATCTTTGGGGTGTCTCCAGTCCTTAATTCAATGGTCAAGAGTATCCATTTCCCTCATTCTGAGGTGTCTTTATTGTCCTACATTGTTCACCAGTGTGGGGGTTACCAATATCATCAGTCAGAGCCTGGGCCAGACTATTCTGTGCCTTTACCTTGTAATCTAAGCCACGATAGTCCCTCTGCAAAAGCCTGGGTCTATGTTTATTCACTAGGGGTCTAACAGACACTTTGGACTCCTGGACACTCCATCTTTGAGCATGGAATCTCAAAAACTCTACAGGGATGCCTGCCATGCCTGTCACTGTTAAAGACCATTGTAGAATGATGTTTTCCTGCCAATTGCAGGTATCACACTTACTGGGATTGCGCACTTTCTGGATTTGCAACATTTGAAAGTGTTGTGCAATGCTTACCATCCTACAAACACATTCTGTGAGAGTGAGCTCTGCCAGGAAATGTGTTTGCGTGATGGCCAATAGTATTAATTGAATGTATCCAGTGTTGTGGCTGTCTGGGTCCTGTCTGCTGCCTGGGTGGTCCATTCATCCAGTTTGTGCACTGCCACTCTACATGCAAATGAGATGCACATAGCCAAAGCTGTTTGTGCTAAGCAGTGTATCTCTCAGTGGCCCCTCCCCAAAAAAAAGTAATAAAAAAAGTATAAAAATGGAGAATTAGTTGAAATGCGAAAACTCAGTCTATGACATACACAGTATAAACTGTTTGTACACATGTGATATGATTAAATAGGTCTAGATCCTAACTTTCACTGCAATGCACCATCAAAAACAGGATGGGGTCTTATCCATCTTTGCCATCAAACAGCTTTGCTGCAAATATATGACATAATTCCTTACACAACCAAGTGCAACTGAATGTACACTGATATCAGGGCATGACCTGTTATTTGTAAATGTATGCTATGTAATATATTTGGATGTAGTGCACTTACTGATCACACAACCTACTATGATTATTTCTTGCAAATATACAGCTGTGTCCTACCTTTTGCATTTCTTGGTCATTCATCAGTTATCTGACCAGTAGTCAGATACATGCAGTGTGTACGCCAGTCTATATCATTGCCTTAAAATGTATGAGGATATTAACTGGGAACACTATGATATACAGTTACTATCAAATTAATGAAAGGTTGGATGGCATAAGCAAGCATAGACTGCTTTTTTGAGGGGGGAAAGGTGGGTTCCTGCCATGGCACGTGTAAGGGTATAATGTTCTTTTGAGGAGGATCCAGGCTGAGCTGCTCTGCTGTTATGACACAAACAAGGATATGTTGCTCTTGTTACTCTCCTTGTTTTGCATCCTGCAAGTTTGATCTAGTGAGGGTGGTGAAGCCTGATACTGATATGTGTCCCATTATTTTTAAATTTCTCTCTGATATGATTTCCCATTACAAATGTATGATGCTAAACTGAGGGCATGCAGTGATCATCATTACTTTGTGGAGGTATCAATGTATGAATCACTGAGGCCTGAGGCCTACTACTTGCCAATGGACACGTACAAGTCAAATAACTCTCTGCTGTCACACATAACATCAATTTCTGTACAGATCTCCCACCTTGTAGTTGTTTATTGTACCAAGTGATGAGATCTACTAAACAAGCAATGTCTTCTAGAGATAAAGCATGGAAAATCTGTCTCAAATATAAAAATCCATCCAACCTCCCCTGCTATAAGCAGCTCCAAAACCAAGCTAAAAACTAATTAGAAAAAAAAAAACAAACAGCAATACTACCATAACCAGCAAACATACAGAAAAAACAACCCCAAAATGTTCTGGTTCTCCATCAGCAAACTTTTAACTCCTGACACCAAAGCCATTCCCTGCCCATACCTTGATATGCCTCCAGAACATGTAGCCAAAACCTTTAATTCCTTCTTCATTGATACCATCACCAATATTACTGCTTCCTTTTCCCTACCTCTTCCTCAAAACTCTATTCCTACAAATTCCTCCTCCCATCCTTCTCCACAACTTTCTAATCTTGAAAATGCTCACTTTACCCTACATACCAAGGATCATGGTACCCCAAGCATCAACACCCCTCCTTTACAATGCTATCAACAGACCTCCTACTCAGAATTCAATCTCTCGCCCATTCCTACCACACATCAAAAAACTCCTTCTAAAATTAAAACCTTGTTCTAACTTAGCCAATAAAATCACAGCTAAATTTCTTAAAATTGCTGCTGATGCAGTGGCCTACCCCATCAGCATTCTGAATAACAGATAATCCAGGAATCTTATGTCCCAAGTCTGTGGAAAAAAGCAATCATTCTTCCTCTTCACAAAGGTCGCCCCTCACCCAACATCTCCAATTTTCAACCAATTGCTATACTTTCCCCTATCTCTAAAATTCTTGAAAAGCATGTACAAAAACAACTATTAGGCTATCTCCTGAAAAACAACAACCTCTCCCCAACTCAACATGGCTTCCACCCAGATCATAGTACCTCTTCTGCCCTAATCTCCTTCTTAGATACAGTTAACAAAGCAAGAAACTCAGGATACTTAGTATCCGTTCTCTTCTTAGATCTGTCTAAGGCATTTGATACAATCTCTCATTTGATCCTTCTCTCCCAGCTCAACAGAATAGGACTACCCCCCCAATCTCTCAGCTAGTTTAAAAGCTATCACTCCTACAGAGAGCACACAGTTAAATGGCAAAATTCCATTTCCCCTTTCCTTCATAACCATACAGGTGTCCCCCAAGGTTCAATTGTAGGCCCCCTTCTTTTCAATATCTTTATTAACAACCTAACCCAAGCCACCTTACCTGGCTCCTTAGTTCAATATGCAGATGACTCTATCATATCTGTACTGCTCCCACCTTAAATACACTTCAGCAAATCACTCAAGCAGCTTTTTCCTCTGTGGAAATATGACTTCATAATAATCACCTTTCTTTAAATCCAGAAAAAAGAAAAACAAATAAACTCATGCTTTTCACACCCAAGAGACAATCAAATATAAACAAAGCTGAATTTAACATTTTCTCCCTTAATTCTACAAAAAATAATCCAGTAACCCACACTAAACTGTTAGACGTAATAATCAATGAAAACCTAAAATTTGATCTGCATATCTAAAACAATATTAGTAAGACCCATAAAAAGTTATGGTTACTCTACAGACATAATAAGTTCTTCTCCCTCCATACTAAACAGATGCATCTCTAACTTATGGTGCACCTCTACTTATCAAATTACAATGTTCCTTGTGAGCTAACTTAGAAACGTGCTATAATAAGATAGCAAAATTCACTACAAACAGCCGCCATAACACCCATCACTGCATTACCCTGAAAAAATTGCACTGGCTAGAACTTTCCAACTATCTATCACTCCCTCAACTTTCAACTGCTCATAAACTTATCTATAAACCAAAAGACTGTCCTGCGCTCAGCTCTCCTCTCACCCCTTATAACCCTTTGAGGCTCCTGCAATCTGAGCAACAACAGCCATTCTAAGTTCTTAAATGTAAATTACCTGTTGGACAGTTACTATACTCATGATGGATCATAGCTAAATAATGGAACATGCTGCCTACAAACATCCACCTAATACAAAACCTCAGCAATTTTAAAACAGCCCTTCAAAACCATCTTCTCTCTAACTGGACCTGCAACTGCTTAACTCCTTCTTCTGATATTACTTAATATACTTATTTTCCTATCTTTCCATCTGAAGTCCCCATATCAATCCTTCATCTTGCTACTGAATCCTATAAAACAACTACTTCTTCCCCTTCACCCCATCTTAAACAGCATCTCTACCCATCCAGCTGTACACGCAACATAACCTTCTTCACTACACTCATTTCTGGGCCTGCATGCCCTATAGTCTACAATCTGTAATTCACATTAAAAATGAGACCTGGCTAGCTCTGGTAATTGATCTTTTGGCCTATACTTAACCTCAGTCATTGTTAAAATGTCAACTTTTCGTTTACTTACAATGCATAATTCCTATGTAATTCATATTTTTTATTCTGTACTATTTTTTTTGTTATTGTAGCAAATCTCATTTTTATTTTTTGTTATTGTATCAACCCCCTTTTCTTGAAATGTTTATTTGTAATGTATGATTTTTATAATCCTGAAGCTTTTCTCCCCGGGCCTTCACTCAAAATGGGCTTTTACTGGGCCAGTGGACCTTCCCGGTAATCAAATGCCAATAAATAAATAAATAATGTGATAATATTATTATACAATACAGTACATATTCAGGACTTACCTTGTAAATGCAGCAGTTGCCACAGTGTTAGTTCAGGGCTGACTGTGATCCAAACAGTACACAGCCAATATGTGGTGAGGTAAAGGCTGTGGCTCTGAGCTGAGGCCAACAGAGGTCGCAGGGTTCCTGTATTGTGTCCCTGTCCACCCTGTAGCATGCTATAATGTCCATGTTGTGTATGTTGTGATAAGTTAATGTGGCTTGAAAACTCTTTTCTGTCTCAGTCTAGGCCTATTGGCAGCAGCAGCAGCATTGCCTACAACCTATAGCACATACAAATGGAGTTAAGCAGCAGCAGCTCCTAACATTCTGTCTGTGTAGAATTTCTGTGCCTGTACTCCACTACTTTTGAAATCCACAGGAAAAAAACAGCATATGGCTACTTGTTGAGTAGCTCCACCAGATTGGTTGATTTGCATGCAATTCAGCTGCTTATGCTGTAATTGGCATCTCTAAAACACAGCCAAGACAGATGCAATCCATTAATAATCTACTACATTATAAAAGGGCAACTGTGTAGCTAGCCAAACTGATGCGGAAGATACTTGCTGCATGTTCGCAAAAGCAAAATATTTCCAAAGCTATCTTTACATAAGAGTATTGAACTCCAGCAGGTATGCTGTTATTTTGTTACTTACATAATGCATATGCTGGAATATATTAATGAATAATGTGAAGCAAAGCCTTTTACACTGTTATCTGTATGCATTAGTTAGAAGTGTACTGATGGCATAGCCATGTTTATCATGCCATTTCAGAGGTACAAGTGATAGACTTTACATAAAAATAGTAAGCTGCGTGATGTTTGTTTGTTTGTTCTTCTTTCGGCTTTTCTCAGTTAGGGGTCGCCACAGTGGAACTCTGGTCCGCTAATGATTGGCAGTAGATTTTTTACGAGTGCCAAGGTGCCAGCTCGATGCACAACTTTCAATGAATGCACGCCCATTCTATTCTACGTATGTCTTTCAAATGCCACTCGACCATCGGGAGGACATGCAGACTCCACACAGAAGGCGCTCCAGCCGAGAATCAAATGGGAGAATCTCTTGCTGTGAAGCAACAATGCTACCACTGCACCACAGTGGATTATCGTAAGCTGTGTGATACATATGTAAATTTGTTTCAGGGAGAGATCTTTGGAATGCATGCTTAGCAATTTAAATGTGTTTTATTAGCAACATGGTTCATGTGCCTGTTCTTTAGTGGGTGGGGGAAGCAAAGAGAAGTTACTGTTATGTTACAAACTAGCATGGACTGTTCTTTGGGGGGAGTACAGCTGAGGTACTGCTATGGCACATACAGGAATATGTTACTCTTGCTACTCTCCTTGGTTTGCATCCTGTCTGTTCTTAGTAGTTCCCATCTGTAGTATATTTTATGTTTTTCCAGTGGGCACTACTGACTGCCTACCTTAACTGTTTTATCTGGAAATGGTTACTTTGTAGTTATGTGATACTTATGTGTATTATCATTCTGTTGTCTTATAGGACCGAAAATGTCATTGAGGTGCAGACCCTGATTCAGTGAGGCAGAGAATATAATAATTGCTGATGTGCGTCATCAACATGGCATTTTTCTTCTCGGATGGGATCATCACAATATGCCAAAAAAGCTGAGAATATGGCAGCAGATCATTGCAAACATAAATGCAGTGGGCGGCCATGGCCATACTTATGAGCAGGTGTGCCACAGGGCCACTGATATGATAACATCTGCACAGAGGCATGCAGCTGCTGTTGCCTGAGGGTAACTGGGGGTTGGTCTGCTACAGAACCACCTCTCACTGGCAATGAGGAATTCCTGGTGAATCTTGTACAACAAGACAACTCACAGAAGAGTGGCCCACAATATGTGATTGATCTGAGTACACTTCCTTCTCACTACTAGAAAGAGCTTCAAGGTAGGCTTTGTTATATAACCAGCTGAATACCGTTGTATAGTAAAACAATTGAAATAAAGTTACTTCTGTGTCACGTCTTTTTAGGGGGGAATGACGATTGGTACAATGATAAGCTCAGTTTGGAATTGTCAGCCATATTCTTGTTGAGCTAACACTTCATGCAGATTGAGAGGAGTACATGTAGTTCCCCCTTTCTTACTGTTAAATGTGATGATGTTTGCCTTACCTCTTGCTTAACGTATTTTAGGACCATCAGGAATCCAGTGATGTATGCCGTCTGCAGATGGTAAGCCAAATAAAGCTATTTCAGTACTGTAGATCAATTTCTAGAATTATACTGTCTCATTTTAGGCCTGTTGAGTGTATTGCTGTACTTTCTGTAATAGTTATAGCACTGTTAGTTGTTTAACATATATTGCACCATAGCAGCACAGGTATTAATGTATGCCTGGTTTCTCCCTTTTTATCACAGGTGATCATGACAGTGGGATTGTGGGCCCTATGTCACTTAATGTCAGTGTCTCATCAGACACTGATGATGATGGTGGTGAAACTGAGGCACAGTTAGAGGGTGCAGATGTTCAATCTGACACAGAGCTTCACATCCAGCCACCCCCTTTCTTTTCCCCAGATACAGCCAGTAGGCCTACTCCAATCCAGTTCACTGAGTTCACTGATATAGGACAGTTGGTGGGTGATGACATTGAACAGGGAAGTGTGGCTACTACGGCTTCAGTGCCTGTTAAGTCTGGCCATAGCCAAAGTGTTGCCAAGGTGCCACACAGGAGGCTTGATTGGGGTGCTTGGAGAGGTGCCTGCTGTCCCTCCTCCACCTGGTACAGGTGTCTCTTCCCATGTTACACAACGTATGTTTAGTGCCATCTTGGAGGTACAGGCACATTCAGAAATGTGCTCCAGACAAATGCTCAGGGTTAAGGATGTGGTACAGTCTGACATGCATTACTGCCTCCACCGTGTTGCCAGTTCCCTAGATCATATGAAAGGCACATTAGAGATAAAGGTGTCTGTGATTTACTGAGGAGTGTTTGTCATGGAATGAACAATGTCTGTGATGGAACATCTGCTGGGAGGGGAGCAACGTTCTCATGGGTGTAGGTCAGTTACAACAACAGCTAGTAGCCAGTGTGGCTCTTCCTGATCATACTCCCATATTGGCAGTACTTCCGCTGGTCCATCTGTGTGTGCTGTCCACACTCAGTTGTGGCAGGCCATGGGGTCATTCCCAAGAAAGGACCACATCCAGCAGACATCAGTCACACTCAGGTAGCAGCACTCCTTGTGTGTGTAGATGTGCCAATGCAACTCCTGGCAGAGCCAGTTCTTGTGGTTGGAGGTGACAATGATGAACTGCCACCTCTATCATGCATGACTCACACCTGTCCAACATACCAAGATGTAGAGCTATCACTGAGCATGGCTGTTTTCATGCAGACTCTCACACACCACTTTCACATGAAGGACCCCTACAAACACACACATAGCCTGCCTGCTTCCCTTTCTCCCTGATACACACTCACCAACCTATTTTGTCAGCCTAGGACTCTTGCCCCCCCCCCCATCACCTTGTGCAAGTGATGATAACTATGCCATATCCCTGTTTGCTCTCTTTTGGATTCAGGGATACAAAAACTTTGTGTCTGATGCACAGGGTGCATAGCTACATTAGTGCCTAGTATATCTGCATTTCTGTTGTTGAACTGATTATTGTACCTGTCAGTTATATTTGCCTTGCCAAATGATACAGTGGATAGATCATCATGTCAGCATTTTCTAGTGTATTTTCTTGTAAAGGTTGTATAGTCAGGAACTGCAATGTTTGCCATTACTTTATAACCTTTGTATTTAATGGTTTCCAGTACATATGTATAGTGCACATCATAAGACATGTCATTGCATTCAGATCTCAGTACTGTACGACAGCACTGTAGTCAAACTCACCAGAACAGTTCTACAGTATAATGCTCTCTTTTGCATGAATCTCACCAGACACAAGCAGCAGCTGGACAGACCACAGGACTTTCTCATCAAGATAACGCAGGGCCTACTAACCATGACATGATGTATGTGGCAGATTACAAAACATGTCACTGTCAGCTATTTGGTATTGCATTAAATTGTAACTGTTATTTTAAGCCTATTACTTTTGGTTTAAGCTCGTGGGCTTCAGGCAAGTTGTCTAACGTTAAGATGGTTTGTAGTCTATACTCTTGTGGGATGAGATAGCAGCCTCTGCCCTTCTAAGCTTGCAATTGCTGGCTGAATGCTTATTGTGGCTGTTGTTCTAATGGTCATTGTTATGGTTTAAGCACTTGGGATCCAGACCAGTTATTTCACAACTCTTGTTGGAATATTCTACTGAATTTCTGCTTTATTTATGGTTTAAACATTTGGCCACCAAACCAGTTATTTTACATTAGGAAAGTTTGTGGTGTATACGTTAGTGGCAGGGGAGTATAGCCTTCACCCTTCTAAGCTGGGAATTGATGGCTGAAGGCATATTGTGTCTGTTATTCTGAAAGTATCTTAGTTCTGGTTTAAGCACTTAGGTTCCAGACCACTTATTTCATACTAGGAAGGTTTGTTGTCTACTCTCTTGTTGGAGTATTCTACTGAATTGCTGCTTTATTTAAACTGTTTGTTCTTCTGTTTTAATTGTAATTGTGATTTTCTGTACTTTGCATTTCTAGTACTTCTGCATTTTATAACACAGGCTTGATTCAGGCTTGCTGAATATAGAATGTTTGGTATCATTGGAGCACTGAAACCAGCCCTCTTACATTAAGAAGTCCCCCTTGCACCCTTTTGGCAGAACTGTGCAGCCAAGAACCCATAAGAGTATGGGGATTGCTGGAATAAGGCTCACTCTTGGCCTTTCCCTTTATTTACTATTTAAAATAATTTAACTTCACTTTTATTCCAGCATTTTTTTTGCCAGGTTTGCACTCAGTTTTCTGTAGCTGCTCAGAGCTTGTATTTCTACCCTGTGAGCAACTCAGTTGTGCATTGTGAAACACTGATGCATTTTTGTAACCCTAGCCCTCCTCACAATAGACACATTTTGCTTGTCTTACACCAAAGCCTCGTCCATCTAGCCCACTTCGCACTAGTTACTACAGTATATACCTTCCATAATGGGTGGAGAATTTCACACCATTTCTCCAGGCAGCCTGCTTTACATGGGCATCCTGAGGCAATATAACAATTGCCTCGTATTCTGACAACCAGTTACTGCTAAAACAAACAAATGCAACATGTGAGAGCTGTAACTATACCATGCGTTTGGAATCAATTCTCTCACATAACAACAAACCAGATATCAAACATGTTGCCAGCACATACAATTCACCTCTTGCACATAACAAGCTCACAACACATAAACACATGTATGCAGAGGTTGTGACATACAGTTAAAATCCCAACAGAGTGCCACCAATAAATATCACATCCCTTACTATCCTGGGTCAATAACTAAGGAGCTTCAATCCTCACTACTGACTCCAATGTGAGATTGTCACTTAAATGAGAGTAATATTTCAGAATTCTCTCCTCAGAGCACAACAGGAACATGCTCAGTAATCTGGGACTGAACTATAGACTTCTGTCCACCGCTAATAAACTCCTTATTACACACTTCAGAGCAATGTGTCCAGGTTTAAGACCTCTGATACACTCACACTCAAAGTAAATTTAAATGTCACACATCCAAACACTTCTGGGAAAGCCTGACACAGATTTCCAGATGTGTCCCTTCCCCAAAATAATACAGTAATGCTGCCACCAGTCAGAGTGTCTTCATGCCCATCTAAAGGGGTATCGAATTATGAAAATTAAATATCAAAATAAATGATAGATATGACCAGAAGTGACCAGGCCTTCGAGGTGATCTGGGAAGTATCAAGCAGGTATAAAAGCTCTCTAATCTCCAAAGAGCACACTGATTTCCAGCCACAATGTAAAGTAATGAAAAACATTTAATAAGAGGTAAAAATGATTACAAGAATGTAAATCAATAACTTTCAATAAACACCAGAATTCAATCACCAGAAATATATAATTAAATGGTAAGATAGACTTCCATCATTCTAGAAAAACTCCATCTGAATAATTAAATTTCGTAATCTAACTATAGAATACTGCTCCTGATTTAATCTAACACATACCAACAAGGCAAAGGTAGACTTACTGTTTTTGCTGAGTTTTCTGCCATGTGTGTTCACAGAATGCAGCTTTCAATAACAGCTGCTTTTCACAAACTGCTCAGCACTTGACTAACTGCATAGCTTATTAGTCTCAACTGTCTTATTTTTTTAAAAATAACAGTCAGCTGTTTGAAAAAGTTATTTTCCCTGTAAATCAACTGTTTAAATAATCATCTAGCAACCAGGAACATTCTCATGACATCACCTACTGTTTAGATGATTCACCACAGTACTTTGGAATATCCCTCTCAAACACGTTCAGTTAGAAGTGTATCAGTACACTGACAGATTCTTTAAACATTCTGTTTAAACAGGGAAGTACTCAACATTTTAAAAATGTATTTACATTTTCACAATAAAACATGCTAGCATACAATACAAGTTAATCTGAGAATATACACAAATCTCCTGCCAAACATGATAACACAGATGACAGTGTTTTCATTTTCTTCACAGAGGTACTTACTACAAAGCTAAATGATCAGTGACCTCCCAAGAGCAAACCAACTGCACTCAGGACAGACCCAACAGAACCACTACATATAATAATACACACAACACTGTCTCAGTCAATAAGCCCCTGAGGCAAAACACCTCAAAACCAAATGTCTTGCTAATAAGTGACTCCATAGTGAAACACACAGATGTCCACCTTGGCAGGATAGACAAGGAAAAGGTCGCAGTTAGCTGCCTGTCAGGTGCCAGGGTCTGTCAGATCAGGCACACACTCAGATCTCTCAACAATTACTGTTATGACTCTGTCACAGTCCATGCTGCAGTGAATGACTAAGACATACCTCACTTTACTATATGAAGGTGCTTGTCTCCCCCATAGTGGACTTTTTAGGCTATGTAAGAACAACTAAATTCCCAATGTAAAAGAATCTACTAGAGACAAACTGAAGGTTATGCTGCTTAATGCCAAGTCAGAAACTGCACTCACTGGAAGAACCTCTTACCTTGGAAGATGCACAGACATGGTTTATGGCTGCAGAGAGCCCCCTGGCCATGCAAGGCTACAATGCCTTCCACACATTCAGACATCAAAATGAGCATGAAAAAAATAAAAGGCAGAGGTGCATCCATCTTCAGTAAAGACATATACACCACAAGACTGTTCAAAAAGTACAACTCCTTAGTACTACTCCAAGTCCAACTAACTACATGTAAAACCTCCTTCCTTATCATTGTTAGCTACAGGTCCCCCACCATGAACCACAAGTACCACTCCACCTATTTTGACCTACTTCAGCCACTCAATATACAGCCAAGCACCTTGGTAGTGTGTGATTTCAACTATCCTTCCATCGATTTGGAGTCATACATGTGCAAAAACATGTTCACCCTAAGGTTCCTGAACTTAATACACATGCTGTGTAACAGATAGTCTGCACCCCTACAAGGACCTCAAATGTTCTAGATTTAGTATTCACCAACATACTGGTTCTCTGCACTAAGATTTGTGTGTTGGCCCCCCTGGTCAGGTCAGATCACAATTCAGTCTCGTTCACATTCACAATCATACCACAATCAAGAGCAGAAGGGATGAAACATATATCCAAGGCAAACTATAGCCTCCTAATTAATGCCATAAATAGTTGCAAACCCACAGCTACCACTGTCAACAATGACTGCTATACAGAGGTGTATACAAATGGCCTGTATAAACACCTATACAAATGTATAGAGTCAGCTGAACCTTAACGGATCAAAATAAGGTCCTCACAGAAAAACAAGCCACCCTGGTGAGCATCGAGCATAAATAGGTTATACAACAAGTGGAAGAAAGTAATGTCTAAGAACAAGAGGGAACTGACTCAGCAGAGGAAGGACAACCTCCACAGCTTGAACAAGGAAATTCGCTATATTTTAAAGTCCTATAAAGCCACGTATGAAACTAAACTGACATCCCTAGATAAAGATAATCAAGAGGCATTCATTAGCTACGTCGGAAATCTAAAAGTGAAGTGCCAGCTTTGTACCGAACTAGTAGTGGAAGGTACCACTCATACTGACCCTGAGGACATCACCAACCTGCTACCAGTTTGGGTCAGACTTCACCTCCCCATCCCCACCAGACATACCCCAAAGTATACCTGTCGCCAGTCTTCTATCTAATATCTGCAAAGAGCACTTTATATACGCACTCTCCATGGTAAAAAAAACAGCTTCTATGGGCTACATAACATCCCAGGCTGCCTACTAAATGGTGTGAAAAAGGACCTAGTGGAACCAGTTGGCACTCTCTTCAACCACAGTGTAAGTACTGGCATTGTCCCAGCAGACTGGAACACAGTAACACCAATTCACTTGCACAAAAGGGGTCTGTCAACTGACCCTGGGAACTATAAACCCCTAAGCCTCACCAACCATATCTGCCAGGCCATGGAGAGAATAGTAATGGACCTTAACAACAAAGCCATAGATGACCTTCAAACTGTTGTCTTGACACAATTTGGCTTTGTTAAGGGTATATCATGTTTATTAAAACCCAGTAAATAACTTAGAGAATGTCACCAAAGCCCTGGATGAAGGCAAAATAATACATACAGCCTATCTTGACTTAGCCAAGGCTTTTGATGCAATCTCCCACTCAGGCATCACTGAGAAACTCACACAGCTGGGAATTATAATATAATTAAATATAAACAACAAAACTTAGAGTTTTTGGAAAGTATAAAAAAGAAATAGGTACATGGGAAAGAGAGATTTGACATGATGCAATATTTATGCAAAGTTGAAAGCCAAATTAATCAATACAGAAAAGGCAGCCCCAAAGATATTCAAAGTGAAATGCGGGCAAAGGCATCCAAATATGGAAAATTTTACAATAAAAAATAATATCACAAAGAGGGAATGTAGTAATGTTAGTAAAATAGAAGTTAAAAAATAGAAGTTGCAGTTATGGAATGTCTATGAAGTGAAGGATTTGGTGTAGAAGGTCTAACACAGGTTACATCACAGCATGATGGAACGAGTCCACAAAGTAAGGAGACACAGGAAGATCAGAAGACATCTGAAGAAGAAATATGGACATGGGAAAGAAAAAGAGATGTAATATGGTGTAATGTTTAAGCAAAGGGGAAAGCAAAACTAATCAATACAAAAAGAGCAGCACCAAAGATATTTGAA